>NC_080570.1:19516502-19816502 GCF_030247185.1 Malaya genurostris
TCTTCGCGCACCATCGACCCACCGATAGAACGGCCGCCATTTGTAAAAGCCAACACCACCCAGTCCGAAGCCGCTTAATCCCATTTATTTTAATCGATCCATTATTATTTATTGTTTAACTTTGTAGCGATCCGGAGCTCGTTGGCGGTGAGAGCCTTCGGCCTCTTCCCTGGCCGGTTTCTTAATCGATATCGAGTCGTTCCGCCGCTCGGATGATGAGGGGAGGGGGGGGGGGGGGGGATTTAGTCGTTGATTAGTGTAAACAAACGCATACCGAACACGATACACTCTCGCCACTCTAAGTCAGACTCAGACTCGGTGGTCTTTATTACCGTCGTTGTCGTTCATTCTGATGATCGTGGGTCGTCGAAGGAAAGGAATTCGCTCGCTCGGTGCGTCTCCGGGACGAGGTGAACCGCATGTTTACAGGTGTGACGAATGAAAATTATAGGTCTTTTCTATGCTGATGAAGCTGTCGGGGTGGTACAACCAATCGAACTAGAATTTCGGATCGCGAAGTTCTGCGTCGATCGAGGTGCGTCCGGTGAACCGTTAGATGTCAGCACCTGTCGGTGATTATCGACCAAGGACCCCCGCCCCAACCCCATCGAACGGCTGATGAGCTTCGAGTAGATTTATAAGCAGCTGGAAGTGGCATATAATACCCAAGCGCTGGTGATTATTTGCGATCTACATAAATAGCAGTTGTATCTTTAATTAGAAAATTATATCCGGAACGTATGAAAGGAGTTTAACCACCAGCAATCTCATTATCGTAAGTCTATATTTTGCCACTAAAGTGGACCGGCACGAATCGAAGAAAATTGTTGGTTGTATCACCGTTCCCTAACAGTTCATTTACTTACTGTTTGTTTTGTGGGTTGAACGTTTTATTATTCATCGCATTGTTCTGTAAAATTTTTCTTCTGTCTGACATCGTCAAACCGCCTCCTAATTCCATACCTTAGTTCGGTGCAAACATGCAGAAGCGCGATCGGACAGCACACAAGTAAAAGTGATCAGTTTCCTATTTGCTTGCGCTTTGTTAAAAGAGAAGTACCATTGAACTTCTGGAAATTTCATTCCGAGAATCATAAATCAAACGAGGAAGGTCCCTCACGAGAGTTTCGACAAAATGACATTCGGTGAAATGACTTCAAGCAAAACGCTTACTTTAAGCAAATCGGCTCAATCAAACTACCCGAAAAACGGCTTGAAAAAATTACTCGAAAAACTGTAAGAAAAATTGCTCGAACAGACTGCCAGAAATGCGCGAAAGTGCTCGAAAAACTGCTTGAACAATGTCTAGAAGAAAAAAATTAGTCAAACTGCTCGCAAGTATTGTTCGAGAAACTGCTCGAGAAAACTGATTGAAATTTTTACTGCCTAAAAATATCTACTCAAAAAATATTCAAGACTGCTCTAAAAAATTGCTTGAATAATTTCTCGAAATAAATAAGAGAAAAACTGTTTGAGAAACTACTCGAAAAATGCATTAAATTGCGAAATTAAATGTAAAATACGCAAAAATTGCTCGAATAATTTACGCCAAGAATGTGCGAAACTGCTCGGAAAGCTGCTTGGAGAAATTCTAGCAGGATAAATGAGTGAAACTATTCAAAAGTACGGTTTGAGAAATTACTCGAAAAAACTGCTTAAAATTTTTTACTCGAATAAGCTGCTTGAAATTACAACTCGAAAAATATTCAAGACTGCTCGAAAGTATTGTTTGAGAAAATGTTCGAGAAAACTGATTGAAATTTTTACGGCCTAAAAATTAACTACTCAAAATAACTGCTTCAATAAATTCTTGAAATAAAAAAAAAAAAATTTTGTTTTGAGAAACTACTCGAAAAATGCACTAATTTGCTGAAAAATTTGCGACAATTGCTCGAATTATTTACTGCTAAAAATGCGCGAAACTGCTCAGAAAACTGCTTGAAGAATTTCTAGAAGGACAAATGAATAAAACTACTCAAAAGTACGGATTGAGATATTACTCGAAAAAATGCCTAAGCTGCTTAAAATAATTACTCGGAAAATATTGAAGACTGCTCGGATTTGAGAAACGGTTTGAGAAACTGCTTAAAAAAGCAGCTAAAAATTGCTCGAATAGACTAAAATATGGGCGAAAACTACTCTGAAGAAATAAGAGGAAAACTAATCGAAAAACCAGCATTAAAAAGCTAAAAAGCAGCATGAAAACTAGATCGAAATGATGCGAGCCTGCTTGAAAAATAGCTCGAAAGGAAAACGAGAAAAACTGATCGAAAGTACCATTTGAGTAACTACTCGAAAAAACTAATCGAAGTAGCTCGAAAAAACTGCTTGAAATAACTACTCCAAAAATGTCTCTACAAATGTGCAAGAATGTTCGAAAAATTGCTTAAATAATTTCTTATTAGAAATAAGCGAAACATTGTTCGAATAACCAGCTAAAAAACACGAAAACTGTTCGAAAATCTACTTGAAGAATTAGTAGAAGGAAAAATGACAAAAACTGCTCGAAAGTACTGTTTGAGAAACTGCTCGAAAAAAATACTTGAAATTTTTACTCGAATAGGCTCCTTAAAACATCTACAACTGAAAAAATTTTCAAGATTGTTCGAGAAAACTTAAACAGAAATTATTCGAAAAATGCAATCAAAATTACTCGAATAGACTGCTCAAACATACGTAAAAACTGCTTGTATAATAGAACGAGAAAAATAAGATAAAGCTACCTAAAAACTGAATGAAAAATTGCTGGACTGCTTGATTGCTAAAAGATTCACGACACTGCTTGAAAATTAGCTAGGAAGATGAACGATCAAAATTGCTTTAAAATTTTGCTCGTAAAAGCTACTCAAATAAGCAGCTTACTTCAAATAACTACTCAAAAAATTGCTCTAAAAATGTGCGAGACTGCTCGAAAAAAAAACTGCTTGAATAACTTTTCGATAGAAACAAGTGAAAATCTATGCAAGAAACTACTCGAAAAATGCATTCAAAATTGCTCTAATAGACTGCTAAATATATGCGAAAACTGCTCTAAAGAAATAAGAGAAAAACTACCCTTGCGAAAAACTGTTTGATAAAGTTTCTTAAAAACTGTTTGAAAAATTGCTCGACTGTTTGATTGCTAAAAATTCACGACACTGCTTGAAAAATAGCTAGGAAGAAAAACGATAAAAACTGCTTGACAATTTTGCTCGTAAAAGCTACTCTAATAAGCTACTTGGAATAACTACTCGAAAAATTGCTCTAAAATGGGCGAGACTGCTTGAAAAAACTACTTGAAAAATGCATCGATAGAAATAAGCAAAAATCTATTTAAAAAAACTACTCGAGAATTGTATCAAAAATTTTCGAATATAGAAATATTATTCGCAAAAACTACTTTAAAGAAAAAAGAGAAAAACTACCCGGCAAAAGCTTGAAAAAACTACTCAAAAACTGAAGAAACAGTTGCTCGACTTGACTGCTCAAAAATACGCGAGACTGCTCGAAAAATAACTAATAAAAAATATGCTCGAAAGTAATGTTTGAGAAACTGCTAAAAAAACTATTCAAAGAAGCTTGCTCGAAAGAAATTGAATTTTAAACCTGAAAATTTTGTTCGTGAAAACTGCTCGAAAAAGCTGCTTGAAATAAAGCTACTCGAAAAAAAGAACTTAGTAGAAGAAAAAATGAGAAAAATTACTCGAAACTACTGTTTAGGAAAATACTCGAGAAAAAATTTTTACTCGAATAGGCTACTGAAAATAACTACTCGAAAAATATTCAAGACTGTTAGAAAAACCTACTTGAATAATCGTTCGATAGAAATAGAATGAAATCTGTCTCAGAAAATACTAAAAAATGCATTCAAAATTACTCGAATAGACTGCTCAAATATACGCGAGAACTGCTTGATTGCTTAATTGCTTGAAAGAAACAATAGAAAAACTACCCGAAAAATAACTTGAAAAACATACTCGAAAACTGAATGAAAAATTGCTCGAATTGACTGTTAAAAAAATACGCTAGACTGCTTGAAAAATTTACTTGAAAGAAAAACGAGAAAAACTGCTCGAAAGTACTGTTTGAAGAACTGCTCGAAAAAAACTATTCGAAGAAGCTTACTTGAAAAACTGTTTGAAAACTTTGCTCGTAAAAGCTACTTGAACAAGCTGCTACTACTCGAAAAGTTGCTCTAAAATGTGCGAGAATACTCGAAGAAACTGCTTGAATAATATCTCGATAGAAAAAGGTGAAAATCTATGCAAGAAACTTTTCGAAAAATGCATGAAAAATATTTAATATACTGCTAAAATATACGCGAAAGCTGCTCTCAATATATAAGAGAAAAACTACCCAAAAAAACAGCTTGAATAAAATACTCAAAAACTGAATGAAAAATTGCTCGAATTGACTGCTAAAAACACACTGCGCTAGACTGCTTGAAAAATTATTCGAAAGAAAAACGAGAAAAATTGCTCGAAAGTACTGTTTGAGGAACTGCTCGAAAAAACTTCGAAGAAGCTTGCTCGAAAAAACTTGAACTGCTTTAAAATTTTGCTCGTAAAAGCTGTTTGAAATAATTACTCAAAAAACTGCTCGAAAAAATTGCTTGGAAAATTGCTCGAACTGCTTGAACCGCCGCTCGTAAGAAGTGCGAGCAAAACTGCTCAAAAATCTTTTTGAAAAAAAAAATGCCAGAAAAGGCTGCTAAAAAAATAAGTAATAGGCTGTTCGAAAAAAACTGTTTGAAAAATTATTCGAAACAAGTATGACAAAACGGCTCGAAATAACTGTGAGAAACTGCTCGAAAAAACTTTTCAAAGAAATTTGCTCGAAAAATCACTTTAAAAACTAGTTGAAAATTCAACTTGCAGAACCAATCGAAAAGAATGCGAGACCACTGAAAAACAGATAAAAAGAGTTACTCGTGAAAAAATACAAGAAAAGCTGCTCGAAAAAAAAGCTGTTCGAGAAACTACTTGAAAAATCACATGGGAGTACTCGAAAAAACTGCTTAAAAATTAAACACGACAAAACTGCTCGGAAGAACTATTTCAGAAAATGTCCAAAAACTATTAAAAGCTGTTTAACACTCCAAATACCAAGCCTCAAAAAAAGTTGGAACGGTAACTTTGAGCTGTCATAGCTCAGCTGTTTTTCAACGAATCTGAATAAATTTTTCACCCTCGAATTTTGTGAAGTTCGTAGATTGATTCCAAAACTTTGTAGCAGACGATTGACAAAGGAAAACCAATGAAAATTTAATTTTTCCCGTTCCAAGTTTTTTTCACGCGCCTAATATGCCCTATCTGCTTTCCAATTTTCTTTCCTTTGGCATAAACGTCGCATAGAAAATATTGAATACTTCAACTTTACCGAGTCATAACTTTGTTGTTAGTCAACCGATCTTCAAAATTTGTTCACCATTGGAAAGGTACTACTTCCACAAATAAAACGCACTGAAAAAAACTAAAAATAGGGTTGTCTACCCAAAGTTATAATGAAAACTGTAGATAGATGACCTAAGAAAAGATGAGACTTTTTACAATGATCGTAAATATCTCTAAATTCAAAGCGATGACCTATATATTTTTATACATCATTCGATTGCTAGTGATACCAGCTACAATTTTCGCTCAACTACCATTCCTGCACAATCAAAAGAAAACATTAAACAATCGATGGATTTATAAATATATATGAATTTTTCATTTTTTTTTTCACATGTTTGTATATAACTCAAAAATTAAAGCGATGACATGTACATTTTTTTGATTCAGAGTATTGGAATCATTACCAGAAACAATGTATTGATGATCAAAATTATATATCCGTTCAAAGAATCTCAAGAAATTTGGTACAAATACAGAGAATTTCTATTATTGGGAAAATTTTGCAAAAAAAAATCAAATCAAAACTTTGAAATTTTATGACATATATTTTTTTATTATTTTAGTTGGAAATTTATTATGAACAAAATTTACAAAAAAACTGAAACTTGGATTTCACTGAAAATCTTAAAAATGTTGGTAAATATACCTAAACTCTAAAAATAATAATGTTTTTGTATTGGACAAAAGATCTAAACAATTTTTATGCACATTCCTTTCGTGACCGTCGTATCGATCGGATGGTAGTTTGCATTAGAGCAGCTGTGCGTTAATCCATTCTAATCCGTTTCAAGGTCATTTAATATCAGATCTTTTGTTCGTGAGCTTGTGCAGTAGATCAATACAGTATAAACAATAAATACCGTTAGACAGTGCCGGGTGCTATTGTGTTAAAACAATAAGAACAGTGAACCGACGTTTAGTGTGGTGCCGTGAACCGGTGCTGTGTGCATATTTATTCTCGGAGGTCGTTGTAACTAACGCTTGGCCTCAGCGGCCGAGTTGCTACGGATCATTAGCTAAGTATAATATTTTTTCCCTTCGTGTCCCTTTATCGTCTTATATTTTGACTCCCCCTATAATTTGCGCGGAACCTCAACCGCGCTATGGCAAGTCCATTAAATTCTCCCCTGCCCCCCGAAGATAAAATGGAAACAGATTTTAAATCTGCCCCAAATAGTAAGACTCACCGGGTTAAACAGTATCCCGAAGAGCCTTCACCCTCGGCCGGCCTTTATGTGGTTTATTTTCGGACCAAAGAGAAGAATAAACCGCTTAATATTTTGAAAATATCTAAAGACTTTGAGTCGAAATATACAACATTGAAATTTATTTCAAAAATTCGTCCCGATAAGCTCAGGGTCTCGTTGACCAGTCTGAAACATGCTAATGAGATCGCTCGAAACGATCACTTTACGCGGGACTACCGCGTTTATATACCAGCTCGCGAAGTCGAGATAGACGGAGTGATCACGGATCCAAGTCTGACATGCGAGGACATTCTCAAACATGGGGTCGGATGTTTTAAAGATCCCTTGCTTAAGAATGTCAAGATACTGGACTGCAAACGTTTGCATTCAGTATCGATCGCCGCGGATGGGACAAAGTTTTATCCCCACTCGGACTCGTATCGGGTGACCTTCTCCGGCTCGGCTTTGCCGAAATTCGTTCTCCTGGCCATGGTTCGTCTACCTGTACGACTTTTCGTACCACGGGTAATGAATTGCACTAGTTGTCAACAACTAGGACACACAGCTTCCCATTGTGGAAATCGGCCCCGCTGCTCGAAGTGTGGAGAGAGTCATGCGGATAGCGTTTGCGACAGAGACATTGAAAAGTGTCTTTACTGTGGGGCGGCCCCGCATGACCTCACAGCATGTTCTGCGTATAAATTGCGTGGAGATCATTTGAAACGATCTCTCAAGCAACGATCAAACCGCTCGTTCGCAGAAATGCTGAAAATCGCCACACCACCTGAACAGAACCCCTACACCTGTTTGTCTGCGGACGATTGCGACTCTGACGATCCTCAAGAAGGTACATCTTCAACTGTCCCTCGTAGTTTTAGGAAGAGGAAAAATATATCATCTTCTAAACTCCCTAGAAAGGGTTCGAAGATATCTCTTGAAGGCCCTCCAAAAGTAACAGCAGAAGGAAGTGTTGGTAAAAAAAACGAAAAGAAGAAGCCAAAAGCTCCTAGTTCCGGAGACTTGAAATCGGAGAAAGAATATCCAACACTTCCGGGGACACCCAAAACCCCGAAAGTCCCCAAGGAACCAGAAAACACATCAAGTGCTGGACTTGTAAAATTCAGTGACATTGTGGACTTTATATTTTCCGTCTCCAACATTTCTGACCCCCTAAAAGGTATTTTGATGACTTTCCTGCCAAAAGTTAAAATGTTTTTGATGCAGCTGACTGCAAAATGGCCCCTCCTCTCAGCAATCGTTTCCTTCGATGGCTAATTTTTCGAACGAGGTCATAGATTCGATCACTGTTTTACAGTGGAACTGTAGAGTATCATCCCGAAAATAGATCCTTTTAAATACTTAGTAAATAATCTGAAATGTGACGCATTTGCATTGTGCGAAACTTGGTTAACTTCTGATGTATCACTAAACTTCCACGATTTTAACATTATTCGCCTGGATCGAGATAATCCCTACGGAGGAGTACTTTTGGGGATCAAAAAGTGCTATTCCTTCTTTCGAATTAACCTCCCCTCGATATCAGGTATTGAAGTTGTCGCATGTCATGTCACAATTAAAGGCAAGGACCTTTGTATTGCTTCCATCTATATTCCCCCTAGAGCCTCAGTTGGATACCACTGGCTCAGCAGTATCATGCAACTTCTTCCCGCACCGACGTTAGTTTTAGGAGACTTTAACTCTCACGGTGCGGGATGGGGTTGTCTTCATGATGATAACAGATCAGCTATGATCCATGATATTTGCGACAACTTCAATATGACAATCTTGAATACGGGAGAAATGACACGAATTCCCGCACCACCAGCAAGACCAAGTGCGCTGGACTTATCCCTCTGCTCGACATCGCTACGGTTGGATTGCACGTGGAAGGTAATCCCTGATCCCCACGGTAGCGATCATCTGCCTATCGTAATTTCAATCGCCAGCGGATTAAGACCATCGGAAACAATCAATGTTTTGTATGACCTCACACGAAATATTGATTGGAAATGCTACGCAATATCGATATCTGAGAAACTAGAAACAACACAAGAACTTCCTCTGGAGGAAGAGTATACGTTTATGGCTGGCTTGATTCTCGACACTGCGATTCAAGCTCAGACGAAACGTATACCCGGCGCGAATACTAACATTCGTCCTCCCAACCCGTGGTGGGACAAAGAGTGCTCATCACTGAACGCGGAAAGATCTTTAGCATTCAAAAAGTTCAGAAAATATGGAACACCTGATAATTATAGAAATTACGCAGCGCTAGATAAGCAAATGAAGAACTTAGTTAAAGCAAAGAAACTAGGTTACTGGCGACGGTTTGTTGACGGATTAACAAAAGAAACATCGATGAGCACTCTTTGGAACACAGCCCGACGAATGCGCAACCAAAACACAACGAACGAAAGCGAGGAATATTCTAACCGCAGGATATTCGATTTCGCTAAAAAAGTATGTCCTGATTCTGTTCCGGAACAGAAGATATCCCGCGCCGCGACTTCGAATACAAACGAAACACCGTTTTCGATGGTAGAGTTCTCACTTGCGCTCTTGTCGTGTAACAATAAGGCCCCGGGGTTAGACAGAATTAAATTCAACTTGTTGAAAAAGCTTCCTGACTCTGCCAAAAGGCGCTTGCTGAATTTGTTTAACAAGTTCCTCGAGGGTAATATTGTTCCACACGACTGGAGACAAGTGAGAGTTATCGCCATTCAAAAACCTGGGAAACCAGCCTCCGATCACAATTCGTATCGGCCGATTGCTATGCTTTCCTGTATCCGGAAGTTGTTCGAAAAAATGATTCTCTTCCGTCTAGACAATTGGGTCGAGACTAATGGTTTACTTTCAGATACACAATTCGGCTTCCGCAGGGGTAAAGGAACGAACGATTGTCTTGCGTTGCTCTCAACCGAAATTCAAATGGCATTTGCTCGTAAAGAACAAATGGCATCAGTATTTCTAGATATCAAGGGGGCTTTTGATTCAGTTTCTATAAATATCCTATCTAAGAAGCTGCACCAGCATGGTCTTTCGCCGGTTTTGAATACCTTTTTACATAATCTATTGTCCGAGAAACACATGTATTTTGCACATGGTGATTTGTCGACAATACGATTCAGTTACATGGGTCTTCCTCAGGGCTCATGCTTAAGCCCCCTTTTATACAACTTTTACGTAAACAACATTGATGAATGTATCAACACATCTTGCACGCTAAGACAACTTGCCGACGACAGCGTTGTGTCCATTATAGGACCCAAAGCTGCCGATCTCCAAGGACCATTACAAGATACCCTCGACAACTTGTCGACATGGGCTCTTCAAATGGGTATCGAGTTCTCTACGGAGAAAACTGAGCTGGTCGTATTTTCAAGAAAGCGAGAACCAGCACAACTACAGCTTCAACTAGGGGGTGGAACCATAGCTCAGGTCTTCACATTTAAATATCTCGGGGTCTGGTTCGACTCCAAAGGCACCTGGGGATGTCACATTAGATATCTGAAACAAAAATGCCAGCAGAGAATCAATTTTCTTCGCACAATAACCGGAACTTGGTGGGGTGCAAACCCAGGAGACCTGATCAGGCTGTACCAAACAACGATATTGTCCGTAATGGAATATGGATGCTTCTGCTTCCGATCTGCCGCGAACACCCATTTCATTAAACTGGAAAGAATTCAGTATCGTTGTTTGCGTATTGCCTTAGGTTGCATGCAGTCGACTCATACGATGAGTCTCGAAGTGCTCGCGGGCGTCTTACCGTTGAAAAACCGATTCTGGGATCTCTCATATCGATTGCTAATCCGATGCGATATCTTAAATCCGATGGTGATTGAAAACTTCGAAAGGCTTGTCGAGCTCAATTCTCAGACCCGTTTTATGTCCTTCTATTTTGATTACATGGCTCAGAATATTAATCCTTCTTCGTTTGTTTCCAACCGTGCTCATTTCTTGGATACTACTAATTCTACTGTGTTTTTCGACACATCCATGAGAGAAGAAATTCGTGGAATTCCGGACCACGTGCGCCCTCAAGTGGCCCCAAATATTTTTTATAATAAATTTAGAACAGTCAACTGTGAAAAGATGTTTTACACTGACGGATCAAACATCAACAGGTCCACAGGCTTCGGAATCTTCAATCAGAACATCACCGCTTCGTACAAACTCAGTGATCCGGCTTCAGTCTACGTCGCAGAATTAGCTGCTATTCAGTACACCCTCGAGATCATTGAAACCTTGCCCAAGGACCATTACTTCATTGTCACGGACAGTCTAAGCTCAATAGAAGCTCTCCGGGCAATGAAGTCAGGAAAGTATCCCCCATATTTCCTGGGGAAAATACGGGAACATTTGAGAACTTTATCTGAACGGTCTTATTTAATATCGTTAGTCTGGGTCCCTTCGCATTGTTCCATTCCGGGCAATGAAAAGGCAGACTCATTGGCTAAGGTGGGCGCATTAGAAGGTGATATTTATGAAAGACCAATCTACTTCAATGAATTTTTCAGTATCTCTCGTCAGAAAACTCTCGAAAGTTGGCAAACTTCATGGAGCAATGGCGAACTGGGACGATGGCTGCATTCCATTATCCCTAGGGTATCGACGAAACCTTGGTTCAGGGGGATGAACGTGAGTCGTGACTTCATTCGTGTGATGTCTCGGCTCATGTCAAACCATTACACCTTCAACGCGCACCTCCGGCGTATTGGAATCGTGGAGAGCGGTATCTGCGCTTGTGGTGACGGTTATCAGGACATCGAGCATGTCGTATGGACGTGTACGGAGTATCGTGACGCCAGGTCTTTATTAAAGGACTCCCTAAGGGCCCGAGGTAGACCACCTGAAGTTCCGGTCCGAGATGTGTTGGCTAGTCGGGATATCTCTTATATGCTTCTTATATACCAGTACCTCAAACACATTAATATCCAAGTGTAATCTGTTATACCTCGCTCAGAAAGTATAATCTCCACCTACAGGTTCGACACTAACATCCGCTCGATTCTCTCGATCACCGTCCCTGTCCACCATCTTCATTGGAACTAACAAGATCTTTTTTTGTCACTAACTTTTCGTTCCCCCCTTCCATGTCTCTTCACCATCTCGATGGCAACTAATTAGATCTCTGTAGTTTTCAGACATTTTGTTTCCATACCCCCTATTTACCTCGGTTTTCACAATATTTACTTTTTTTATTTTCTCATCTTTTCGTAACATCACCATCACCGCCTACGGTCCTACGCTCCAGACGATGACCAGCATGCGGGCCACCCGCCGGGCCTTCGTAGCCTGGGGGTGTTTCCCGCGGACCCACACGAACCGAAAGGAAGCGGCCATATATAGCACCATTTGGAATTCATGCAATATTCAATTCACCGACACCTGCCGAATACCAGCTAAAAGCTTTTTTCAAAAATTCTAGACGACATAATCTAATGATACTATTCTAGTTTTAAGTTAGTCGTTAATTAAGATTAGGAAATACCCTTGGCATCTTAGAGCTTAAGCAGTGTGCCTGAAAATATATATTATACTATTGAAAAAAAAAAAAAAATTTTTATGCACAACCCAAACGGAATTGTTAACTACTAAAATTAGGTTTTTTGGTTTTAGGTTTTCCGTAAAATCTCAAAAAATCGGTAGAAGATCGGAAATTTCAAAATTTCTGATATATATTGCGTTCCAACGTTTCTGCAAATCAAAGTGAGAATATTGGAATCCGTTTTGATTTCATCTGTTTCAAAGAGACGTAGAATTTGTTTCTATTAATAAAATAAATTTTCTGACAACACGAAAATTTTAAATTATTTCAATGGCTTTGTACAAAAAGAAATAGAACGTAAATTTATACGAATTCCATATACTAACCCATGGTCAAAGAAACCAACTACAATTTAAAAAAAATTATTGCTCGATTTTTGTTTTACAAGCAATTCAGAACAAAAAAATATATCTTAAATTTTCCGCTATCCTACACGACATCAATTAAAATCGATAGAATATTAGAATTTAAATATCACAAACTTAGAATTATTTCGGAATGTATAGAATTCGAAAATTATTTGAATTTTCTATTAGTAAACAATTTAGAAAAAGTAGAATTCTGAATTTAGCACAAAAAATCATTCGAAATTAAGTAAAACTTGTTTTTATCCACCTAGTTGTGTAATGATGCCTTTCTCATATCTCTCTTATTCTCATATAAAAATGTATTCTTCAAACAGTTTTGTTTGATTTTTGAAAAACATGAAAGCTAGTGCATGAACTAGTGTAACCTACAAAATGAAACAATTCTCAAATCGGTTAGGCCTTCTTTCTTAGTGAAGTGAGTTCCACTATTTCAGGCACTTATGAAACTGGAATCGCCCCGAATATTGGCTTTGCAGCAGCCTTTGCGATTAGCACCAACCAACCAATCTATTTGCAGCTTACAGTTGTCTTCGTCTCGAAAAACAACCTCTTCGTTTGAATGCTTTTTACTGAATGAAACCCTGCACCTATGTTATCAGAACTAATTGGCTCAAGTGGCATGTTCCCCTAGTTATTTGGAGATTCGTGCCTTGCGTAGCTTTTCATCATCTTCTTGATGGGAAGGGAAGGATAAAAGGAACATGGAAGGGAATTGAGAATTGGGTGAGGTGGGAAAACAGCACAAAACATAAAGAAATAAGTCGCCCTGCATCCCCGAAAGGATACTGAACGATCTGAAGGTGCCAAAATGCACGGTTGATAAAACCTTCAACCACCGAGAGGCGTTAGAGATTTTACAAAAACGACACCATTCTGCATTCCCCGAAGAATGCAGAATGATTTCTTCCCGAATATGCACTTGAATTAATTTGACACTTCAGAAGACAAAAATACCTTATATAGCTAATAAATGACTGATACGAATATTTTTCAATGAAAAAACCCAATGTATGAACATAACTTAAAAAAATTTAAAAAATATCTCCTCCGCCTTTTTTTATAAACATGCTCGAAAATATTTTTTGTCAAATACACGAAACGGATTTTTTTCATTTTCCTCAATGTTAGATATAGCAGTTTGAAAATAACCTGTTTTTGAACTAGTTTTGCTCATAACTTCGGTTCAGAAAACGCTACCTGAACACGCCAGTCATGAAAAAATTGGTTTTAACAAACTCTAAAAGATGTTCAAAGATATCTATACGAAAAGAGAAAAATATAAATGCTAGAGCAAAAAATCTGATTTTTTGAGGAACACCCTAAGTTGCTCTTTAAAAATAGCTGTAACACTAAAACCGTTGCAGATACTACTATGATGTCCTCAGCAAAGCTGCTCGATATAAGTTTATCTACAATTTTGCCGAAGAATGCAGTCCTTTATCTCAATACATCCGGAAAATAAGTTTTGGATCGCCTTAATAATAAGAGCCACCCTAATACCATGTACATCGACATATGGCTTATCTTCACTGATCATTTGTTTTGAAGACATCATAGCTCTAAAGTATAAGGTTAAGCCACAAATGTTTTTGTCCCCCTAAATTGTGGATCCGGACCACTGTGCAATGCAATTTAACTCGGAAATTTTAAAATTTCCGATCTTTTATCTATTTTTTGAGATTCTACGGCAAACCTACAACAAAATCAGAATTTTAGTAGTTATCAAATGCGCTTGTGTTGTGCATAAAAGTTGTTTAGATCGTTTGTCCAATACAAAAATATTTTAAGAGTTTTGGGTTATTTACTAAAAATTTTAAAATTTTCAGTGAAATCCAAGTTTCAGTTTTTTTTTTGTAAATTTTGTTTATAATAAATTTCCAACTAAAATAATAAAAAAATATATGTCATAAAATTTAAAAATTTTGATTTCATGTTGTTTGGCAAAATTTTTCCAATAACACAAATTCTCTGTATTTGTACCAAATTTCTTGAGATTCTTTGAACGGATATATAATTTTGATCATCAATACATTGTTTCTTGTAATGATTCCAATATTTTGAATCAAAAAAATGTACATGTCATCGCTTTAATTTTTGAGTTATATACAAACATGTGAAAAAAATGAAAAATTCATATATATATTTATAAATTCATCGATTTCTCAATGTTTTCTTCTGATTGTGTAGGAATGGTAACTGTGCGAAAATTGTAGCTGGTATCACTAGCAATCGAATGATGTATAAAAATATATAGGTCATCGCTTTGAATTTCGAGATATTTACGATCATTGTAAAAAATCTCATCTTTTCTTAGGTCATCTATCTACAGTTTTCATTATAACTTTGGGTAGATAACCCTATTTTTCGGTTTTTTCAGTGCATTTTATTTCTGGAAGTATTACCTTTCCAATGGTGAACAAATTTTGAAGATCGGTTGACTAACAACAAAGTTATGACTCGGTAAAGTTGAAGTTCTCAATATCCGATTCGCGATGCAGGTACCGCATGAATGCAGATAGGGCACGTTTTGAGCTCGAAAAAAAAACGTGGAACGGGAAAAATCTGATTTTCATTAGTTTTTCCTAAAAGATTGCCAATAATGATATACTTAAAATAATCTACAAACTTCACAAAATTCGAGGGTGAAAAATTTATCGAAATTGGTCAAGTATCAACTGAGCTATGATAGCTCAAAGTTACCGTTCCAACTTTTTTTTAGGCTTGGTGCTTCGCGTAACTTTTTTAGGCTTGGTATTAGGAGTGTTAAGAAACTGCTCGGATAAGAAAAAATGGTCCAAACTTGCTGAAAAAATACGTGAGACTGCTCGACAAAAAATTCTAGAAAAATTACTCGATCGGAATGCGAGACGACTGCTCGAAAGAACGGTTTAACATAGCTCAAAAAAATTTTTTTTTAATTTCCGAAAAATCTGCGTTGCTTAAAAAAAATTAACACGTAAAATTAATTGAAAAACTTTTTTGAAAATGCATGAGGCATGAGCTCAAGACAACCTGATTAAAAAATTGCTCGAAAGAAATACGAGAGAAACTGTGTGAGAACCTGAATGAGTACGCTAAAAACATGGTTCGATGAAACTACTTATAAAAGCTTCTCGATAAATCAGTGGCTAATGGCAAAGCAGAATAACGACGACAGACGATGTGACGGGGTGTGTGTGTGTGTTCGTTTTCTGTCGAGTGTGTTTCCATAGAGACAGGACTATAAGTGAATGCTGTGGCGGCCAAGTAAAGCGAAGCATGCTTGGTTTTTCTATCCTTCATGTGTTTTCAAAGGGGAGTTTAGTTGTCAAAACAATTTTCCCGGTTATGAGCTAGTTAAGGGTTCGGTTTTCATTACATAGTTGCATTCGCATGTCATTTTTCCTATCTGTTTTTCCCGTTAGATACTGGTGAAGCAAACAAATTCCAAGAATTTTATTCTTTTCCAGATGAGCTGCATGGATTACAAGTCAGTTTTACTCCACGATGAAATATGAAATTTAAATGACCGGTAATTTTCAGTGAACTCAAATTCGTGAAGTAACGGAAACGTAGAAATTTCGCCCCATTACACAACGAATAAAATCTCAGCTAATTGTCTCTATTAGCCGATCGTAAATGTGGTGAGTAACAGTCCCGTCGTCTACGCAGCCGAACCTCAGCTCAGATTGGTTAAGTGCACATGACGCCTAATTTTGCAAATTAACATCCATCTAAAACATGACTAATTAGTTCATTTTATTCCTCACTCATTCCATCGCGTTAGCCATAATTTCGCCGCGCCGCGCCGCGTCGACTTTTGCCCCGCGTGGGCGCACATACGCTCTCTTCAATCTGTCAATCTTCGCGCCGCCAAATCCACCAAGAAAATCAAGCACAAATGCATCAGCTCATTCATTCTCACTTACTTGGAGCCTTTTCCCAGCCGGAGCGGAGTCAATTTAGCCACAAAACCTCCTCGTCGAAAGAGGCCTAATGGCCTGTACTGCAGGATCGAAGGGGGGGTTGGCAGCTTGGCGATGGGGAGCAGGGTGATCAATGGGAGGTACTGCAAAAAGCAAGTGCTCAAAATCGATACTCTCCTCATTCGGGTTAGTGTCGGCAAAGATCAAAGCGAAAACTGGGTTCCCTTTGCTTTCTTTTTTTCTCGCACTCCTTCTCTGTTGATGTGCCGGGAAGAAGCCAGGTTGGTTGGTGGGGTTGGGGAAAATGTGTCGAATAAAGCGGCGCGTTGTTAATGCTGTAACACACCTTCGCACCAAGCGGTCGGCGCGCGTAAGCGGGAAAAACGCTGCATGCTCTGGAAGTTGATAAACCATGATGATGTTGCAAAAAATAAAAAAAAAACACCCGCAGTTCTACCCCACATCTCAGTGCATTACGGCCGATTCCGCCCGCTTCAATCGCTGAAAGACTCTTTGGCTTTGACTCGGGGCTGCACCCTTTCAGGTTCTCTCCTTTTTCTTCGGCGGTACCTTCAACTTTTATTCCTCTTCATCGAGAGAGAACGAGAGGTGATCTTCTACATAATCACTTTTAAATTGTCAGTCCGGGCAATTTTTAATTTCTGTTCACGGGATGGCGCTCCAGTGACAAAAACAAAAAAAAATTGCGCTCATTTAATCACGTAATTAGACAGCCGGGGTCTTCATTTTGCCGGGATAATCAACCGCACACCAAGATGATGGTTTTTCTTTCTTCATTCTGTTGCGATCTTGTAATTTTTTTTTGTGATGATAAAGCGTGTAACGGAAGATTGAAGGCAAAAAAAAACGAACGAACGGCTGAAGCGATCGATCAATCAATTCTGGTAGCTCAGAGGATCGGTTTCCAGTGCGTTGCTAATATCGTTAAAATATATCAACAAATATCGAACATTAGATCCATGGTGAGCGGGACGGGGGAAAACCTTTTTCGATTCCCATTCCCTTCCCAGCCCAATTCGGCCACACCGAGTGTGAAAGCTTGCGCCTCGTTTAGTAACACATCAAAAAGTCACGCACCTGCCTGGTTCAGGTTCAGCAACAAACGAATTGCCAAGCGAAGAGCAAAATGAGAACAAAAAATAAAATAAAACCTTAAACGATCCAACCATCACAGGTCTAAGAGAGAGAGAGGGAGAGGAAGAGCTAAGGTCCTCCTAAGCTCGAAATGGAACGAATCGGTAGCCGAACCGTGCCGGAGGGAATCCATCAAGAGCTGGCCACATCAGCCTGCATCGAGAGTCAATTACGTATTCATTCATTAGTGCCGGTCCTGGGCGGTTGGCCGGATGGATGGATGTTTTGTGGTAGAAGAGGACCAACTAACCAAAAAAAAAAAAAACGAGTCAGTTTGACAGTTTCAATGACTTTTGAAAACGCTTACCACGCCATTGTGATCATGTTTGCCGACGATCGGCGGTACAAGTCATTTTCTTCTGTTCGAGCGTATCGGAAGCAATCTCAATACCACCGGTTTGCCACTCTGTCATCTGTAAACAACTATTTTGTGTTAAGTATTGTTGTATTGTTCGATTCAGCTGCCGTTCTGTTCAAACTGGGATCAGTTCGTCATCAGTTACGAAGATAGACGTTTGATGATATTGTTTGCCATACTGAAGACGTTACCATAGTTTCGTCCTAATTGGAGCAAGTTGATTCCGATTTAATCTTTTTTTTCTGCTTTCAATTCACTTTTCCATTCCAGCCACTTCTTTCAATAGACGACCAAATAATAATGCTTGTTGGCGACAAAATCTGTCCCAAAAAATATTTGGTTTGGCAGGCAATATGCAGCTGTGGTCGAGATAGCCAAGCTTTCTCACTACCGGAACACGGAAATCAAGGAAATATATGAAGAATGCCTTGAAAATGACTCGAAAGAAATGCAAGAACTGTTTGAGAAATTTCCCCCCAAAAAACTATTCGAAAAATATTTCTCGAAAAAACTGCTCGAAAAAATTGATCGAAAAATCTACTCTTTAAATCTACTCGAGAGAGCTGCTTGAAAAATTACTCGTAAGAAGCGTGAGAAATCTGCTCGAAAGAACTGTTCGTGAAATTCGAAAAACTATTCGAGAAAAATTCCTCCAAAAACTACTCGAAAAAGGCTGCTTGGAAATACTACTTTCAAAATCAACTGAAAAACTGCTTAAAAAACTGCTTGTATAATTGCTCGTAAAAAATACAAAAATATTTGATCAATTTTGATTGCATTTTTCGAGTAATTTCTGAGACAGGTTTCTCCTTATTTTTATCGAATAATTATTCAAGCAGGTTTTTCGAACAGTCTTGAATACGAATCTTGAATTCGAGTAAAAATTTCAAGTAGTTTTTTTTGAGCAGTTTCTCAAACCGTACTTTCGAGTTGTTTCTCTCGTTTTTCGTTCGAGTTATTTTTTCATTCAGTTTTTTAGTTTTTCAAGATGTTTTTCGGGTAGTTTTTCTCATTTTTTCTACTAATTCTTCAAGTAGATTTTCAAGCAGTTTTGCACATTTCAACTACCAAATATTCAAGTAGTTTCTGTGTAGTTTTAGCTGTCTATTCGAACAATTTTCAATGCATTTTTCAAGTAGTTTCTCAAACGGTTTTTCTCTTATTTCAATCGAGAAATTATTAAAGCAGTGTTTTCGAGGGGGGCGGCCCGTTTGGCATAAGGTCATTTGGCATAATACCGTTTGGCATAACGCTGTTTGGCATAATGGTCATTTGGTATAATGGTCATTTGGCATAATGCCATTTGGCATAATAATAATCGGATTTGCAATATTTTAATCTAATGAAAATTTTCGTATGTGTTTCGATCGATTGATGTTCTACAAGGAAAACTCGAACGAAATATGTGAAACCTTTTTATATAAGCAACTCACTTAGTGCCAGCCAATATTCTGTTCGTCATAGATGATTCAGGTCGAGACGGCCGAAGGCCGCGAGTGCGCCGGCGACCCGCCGTCGGAAGCGCCGGCCACTGCGGGGGGGCAGCGCCCCCGCAGAAATCACCTCTGTCTAGTTGCGGGCGTTTGCCCGGATTACTCAAAGCTAGGAGCTATCCCTCAGTTAAGTCCGAACGAGCGGCAGCGAGGTCGGACACCAGGTCATTAAAAACGATGCGGCGTAGCCGCATTAGACCTTTCAAAATTGCACTAAATTAGAACAATTCCTATTAAGCAGCATGTTCATCTGTTATGCCAAATGACTGTTATGCCAAATGACCATTATGCCAAATGGCCATTATGCCAAACGGCGTTATGCCAAACGGTATTATGCCAAACGACTTTATGCCAAACGTGGTAGCCCCGTTTTCGAGCAATACCACACAATTTTAGAGTAGTTTTTCGAGTAGTTATTTCAAGCAGATTTTTTGAGCCAAATTATCAAGTAGCCTTTTAGAATATTTTTTTCGAGCAGTTTCTCAAACAGTACTTTCGAGTCGTTTTTCTCGTTTTTCTTTTGAGCTATTGTTAGATTCAGTTTTTCAGTTTTTCAAGCTTCGGGTAATTTTTCTCTTGTTTCTCGAGAGCAGCTTTGACGTATATTTTAGCAGTTCATTAGAACAATTTTTAATGCATTTTTCGAGTAGTTTCGAATAGATTTTTACTTATTCCTATCGAGAAATTATTCAAGCATCTTTTTCGAGATGTCTCGAACAATTTTGGAGCAGTTTTTCGAGCAATTATTTCAAGCAGCTTCTACCAGCAACATTTTCAAGTAGTTTTTTTTAACCAGCTACTTCGAATAATTGTTTAGAGCAGTTTCTCAAACAGCAAGTTTTCACTCAGTTTTCTAGTTTTAAGCTGTTTAAAATTTTCACTTATTTCTATGGAGAAATTATTCCAGCAATTTTCTCGAGCAGTCTCGCAATTTTTAAAGCAGTTTTCGAGTAGTTATTTTTTCTAGTTTTCTAGTAGCTTTTACGAGCAAAATTTTCAAGCAGTTCAAGTTTTTTCGAGCAAGGTTATTCGAATAATTTTTTCGAGCAGTCCCTCAAACAGTACTTTCGAAAAGTTTCTCTCATTGGTCTTTCGAGCTATTTTTTAAGCAGTCTCCCGTATTTTTCAGCAGTAGTTCAGTTTTGAGTAGTTTTTTCAAACTGTTTTTCGAGTAGTTTTTTCTATTATTCCTTTCGAGCAATTAAGCAATCAAGCAGTTTTCACGTATATTTTAGCAGTCTATTCGAGCATTTTTTATTTATTTTTCAAGTAGATTCTAAGACAGATTTCTCCCTATTTCTATAGAACAATTATTTAAGTAGTTGTCTCGAAGTCTTGAACATTTGTCCAGTAGTAGATATTCTAAACATTTTTCCTTCTACTATTTCTTCAAGCAGTTTCTCGAGCAGTTTCGTGCATTTTGAAGAATCAATTATTCAAGCAGTTTTCGCATATTTTTTATCAGTCTACTCGAACAATTTTTAATGCATTTTTCGAGTAGTTTTCATTTCTTTCGAAAAATTATTCAAATAGTTATTTTCGAGCAGTTTTGAATATTTTTCGTGTAATTTTAGGCAGCTGTTTTCCGAATAGTTTATATAACAGTAATTTCGAGCAGTTTTTCTCATTTCTTTCTAGAAATTCTTCAAGATGTAGTTAAACGTACGAGAAATATCGTCGACGTGGGATGCGTGGCTATATCATAAAGCAGGCTTTTCAAGTTGAACTGTTCGAGAGACATACGTGTATCATAAAAGCTACTCGATAAAACCGCTCGGAAAAGCTGCCAGATGAAACTACTCCAGGAACTGCTTGAATAAACTGTTCACAAAAATGTTCTAAAAATTTCAAGAAATATTTGCTAGAATAGACTGCCAAAAATACACGAAACTGCTCGAAATAATTGCTTGAGAAATTACTCAAAAGAAAAACAACGAGAAAGACTATTCGAAAAAGTTTGCTTTGCTCGAAAAAACTGTTTAAAAAATCTACTCGTAAAGGTGCTATTCGAGAATGCTGCTTGAAAACATATCGGAAACTGCTCGAAAAATACACGAGACTGCTCGAAAAAATCTGAATAACTGCTCGAAAAAACATGTACGAAGAAACTTGCTCGATAAACTGCTCAGCAAAATTAATCGAAAAAATCCACTCAAGAAAGGTGCTTGCGTAGTTTCTCTACACGCAAAACTTAATTGAAACACTGCTCGCAAAATACGCGGGAGTACGCGGAAAAGCTGTTTGAATAACTGCTCGAAAGGAAAAAAGTGTTTGAGAAAATTCTTGAATAATTTACTCAGATAAATTCAAAGAATAGTGGCTCAAAACAACTACTAAGAAATACGTGAGTTTACTTGGAAAACTTCCCGAAAGAACTGTTTGAGAAACTTCTCCAAGAAATTTCCTCGAGAAAACTGGTTGAAAAATCTACTTGAAAAAACTGCTCGAAAAATACGTGAGACTGCTCGGAAGAACTGCTTGAACCACTGTTCGTAATCAGTACGAGCAAAACAGCTCTAAAACCTAAGAGAATAAGAATAACTGCTGGGGACGGGTATAGCGTGATGGGTAAGTCGATGCCTTTCACGCCGCTCGCCTGGGTTCGATTCCCAACCCCGCACATAGGGTCAGAAAGTTTTTCTGGCCCGAAGAGGCGAATGACATTAATGTTAAAGCCTCTATAATTGCAACAAAAAAAAAAAAAAAGAATAACTGCTCGAAAAGACAGCAAAAAAATATGTGGGACTGCTTGAAAAGATATTCGAAAGAAACGTGAGTAAACGGCTCGTAAAACCTGTGAAAACTGCTCGAAAAAACTTTTCGAAGAAATTTGCTCGAAGAAACTGATTGAAGAATCTACTCCTAGAAGCTACTCGAAAAATCTGTTCGATAAAACTATTCGAAACTGCTCGAACATTACGCGAGTCTGCTCGAAAGAACTTCGTAATAAGTACGAGCAAAACTGCGAGAATAATTCGACGAAATTTCCACGAAAACCTGCTCAAAAAATTGGTTGAAAAATTTACTCGTGAAAGCTACTCAAAAATTCTGCTTAAGAACAAGTACGAGTATAACTGCTCTAAAAAACAGCTTAAAAATATGTGAGACTGCTCGAGGAAAACTGCTCAAAAAATTTTTCGAAAGAAATGTGAGAAAACGGCTCGTAAGAACTGTGAGAAGTGCTTGAAAAAACTAATCGAAGAAATTTGCTCGAAAACCTCTAAAAAAACTGGTTGAAAAATTTATTCGTGAAAGTTATTCGAGAAATTTGTTCGAGAAAACAACCCGTAAAACTGATAGAAAAACTGCTCGAAAAATACGCAAGACACGTAAAATTGCTTAAATAAACTACAAGAAAAATTGCTCGAAAAGACTGCAAAAAAGTCACTCGAAAGAAACGCGAGAAAACTGCTCGAAAGAACTGTTGAGAAATTGCTCAACGAAATAGTCTAGAAAAATTTCTCCAAAAACTTATCGAAAATCTACTCGATCACGCTGCTTGAGAGAACTTGAAAAAAGTGCTCGAATAAACTCCATGAACAGCCGCTCAAAACAACTTCGTGAAATTGCTTGAAAAACTGTTCGAAAAAACTGTTTGAGAAACTGCTCGAAAAACCTATTCGAAGATATTTGCTCGAAAACACTGGTTTAGGAATCTACTCGTAAACGCTACTCGAAAAATCTAATCGAGAAAGTTATTCGTAAAACTTATCAAAAAAATGCTCGAAAAAAAACGCGAGACTACTCGAAAGAACTGCTTGAACCAATGCTCGTAATAAGTACGAAAAAACTGCTAAAAAACGTTCGAGGATAAGAAAAATTGCTCGAAAAGACAGCTAAAAAAATATGTGAGACTGCTCGAAAAATTATTCGAAAGAAATGTGAGAAAACGGCTCGTAAAAACTGTGAGAAACTGCTTGAAAAAAATGGTTGAAAGATATTTTCGTGAAAGTTACTCAAAAATTCTACTTGAGAAAACTACTTGCTAAACTAATCAAAAAATGCTCGAAAAATTCGTGAGCTAGCACGAAAGAACTGCTTGAACCACTGCTCATAATAAGTACGAGCAAAACTGTTAGAGAAACGTAAAAACTGTAAGAAACTGCTCGAAAAAACTATTCGAAGAAATTTGCTCGGAAACCTGCTCTAAAATCATCGTTGAAAAATTTACTCGTGAAAGCTGCTCAAAAAATCTGCTTGAGAAAACTACTCGCTAAATTAATCGAAAAATTGTTCGAAAAATACGCAGAACAGCTCGAAAAACAGGTTAAATAAACGTAACATTTCACATGATACTGCTAAAAAAAACTGTTTGAAAAATCACTCGAAAGAAACACGAGAAAACTGCTGCAACTGCAAAATTACTCGGAAGAAACGCGAGAAATCTGCTCAAATGAACTGTTTGAGAAATTGCTCGAAAAACTATTCGAGAAAAGTTTTCTCCAAAAATAATCGAAAAAACTACTCGAACAAGCTGCTTGAAAAAACTACACGCAAAACTAATTGAAAAACTGCTCGAAAAATACGCAAGACAGTTGAAAAAAGAAATACAAGTAAAACTGTTTCGAAAAAACGATTCAAAAAATTGCTTGCATAAATTTCTCTAAAAACTAATCGAAAAATTTACTCGAGCAAGCTGCTTCAGAAAATTTCACGCAAAACTAGAACTGTTCGAGAGACATACGTGTAAAACTGTTTGAGAATGTTTTTTTTAAACTACTAGTAAAATGACTCGAATAAAGCGTCTGGGAAAAGCTGTCAGAGATTAACTGTTCGAGAAACTACTTGGAAAAATATTGAAAAATACATGAAAAACTACTTTGACAATCTATTTGCAGAGCCGGAACTCGTAGACCGTCACAGTCGTAAAGAGTTTTTTCGGTCATCAACTATCCAGGCTTTCAAGTTTAAATAGTTATGAAATCTTCTTTGAAAATTTCGAAATTGCCTGTGTCGTAAATTTTATGACGATTAGACATTTTGACCAACATATAATAAGTTCAGTAAAACAACCATTGTTTGAACCGAAGCTGGTTGATTTACTTTCCATGCACTATTTATATTGAGTCACTTAAACGAAAAAGAAACCAAACGAAAACTTGTGCTCCGGTTACTGCTGTATAAAAAATTCAACGTAAAAGTAATACTTCTCAAGCAACATAATGAAACATGCTTTGTGATTGGACTATTATTTTTGTTATTATCAATGTACGATGAAATCGGTTGTATTTTGAAAACGATATACGAAATCGAACAAAGCACACTGACTGTGTGCTTCGTTCGCAAAAGCGGTGGTGTTTTCTTCAACCGATCCAGCACGTACCGGTTTTACATCGTCATTTTGAATGACGGTTTGAAAGTTCTAACACTCATTGTTGAATTGTTAAATTGTTATATTGTTATATTGTTATATTGTCATATTGTTATATTGTTATATTGTTATATTGTTATATTGTTATATTGTTATATTGTTATATTGTTATATTGTTATATTGTTATATTGTTATATTGTTATATTGTTATATTGTTATATTGTTATATTGTTATATTGTTATATTGTTATATTGTTATATTGCTATATTGTTATATTGTTATATTGTTATATTGTTATATTGTTATATTGTTATATTGTTATATTGTTATATTGTTATATTGTTATATTGTTATATTGTTATATTGTTATATTGTTATATTGTTATATTATTATATTGTTATATTGTTATATTGTTATATTGTTATATTGTTATATTGTTATATTGTTATATTGTTATATTGTTATATTGTTATATTGTTATATTGTTATATTGTTATATTGTTATATTGTTATATTGTTATATTGTTTATTGTTATATTGTTATATTGTTATATTGTTATATTGTTATATTGTTATATTGTTATATTGTTATATTGTTATATTGTTATATTGTTATATTGTTATATTGTTATATTGTTATATTGTTATATTGTTATATTGTTATATTGTTATATTGTTATATTGTTATATTGTTATATTGTTATATTGTTATATTGTTATATTGTTATATTGTTATATTGTTATATTGTTATATTGTTATATTGTTATATTGTTATATTGTTATATTGTTATATTGTTATATTGTTATATTGTTATATTGTTATATTGTTATATTGTTATATTGTTATATTGTTATATTGTTATATTGTTATATTGTTATATTGTTATATTGTTATATTGTTATAATGTTATATTGTTATATTGTTATATTGTTATATTGTTATATTGTTATATTGTTATATTGTTATATTGTTATATTGTTATATTGTTATATTGTTATATTGTTATATTGTTATATTGTTATATTGTTATATTGTTATAATGTTATATTGTTATATTGTTATATTGTTATATTGTTATATTGTTATATTGTTATATTGTTATATTGTTATATTGTTATATTGTTATATTGTTATATTGATATATTGTTATATTGTTATATTGTTATATTGTTATATTGTTATATTGTTATATTGTTATATTGTTATATTGTTATATTGTTATATTGTTATATTGTTATATTGTTATATTGTTATATTGTTATATTGTTATATTGTTATATTGTTATATTGTTATATTGTTATATTGTTATATTGTTATATTGTTATATTGTTATATTGTTATATTGTTATATTGTTATATTGTTATATTGTTATATTGTTATATTGTTATATTGTTATATTGTTATATTGTTATATTGTTATATTGTTATATTGTTATATTGTTATATTGTTATATTGTTATATTGTTATATTGTTATATTGTTATATTGTTATATTGTTATATTGTTATATTGTTATATTGTTATATTGTTATATTGTTATATTGTTATATTGTTATATTGTTATATTGTTATATTGTTATATTGTTATATTGTTATATTGTTGTATTGTTATATTGTTATATTGTTATATTGTTATATTGTTATATTGTTATATTGTTATATTGTTATATTGTTATATTGTTATATTGTTATATTGTTATATTGTTATATTGTTATATTGTTATATTGTTATATTGTTATATTGTTATATTGTTATATTGTTATATTGTTATATTGTTATATTGTTATATTGTTATATTGTTATATTGTTATATTGTTATATTGTTATATTGTTATATTGTTATATTGTTATATTGTTATATTGTTATATTGTTATATTGTTATATTGTTATATTGTTATATTGTTATATTGTTATATTGTTATATTGTTATATTGTTATATTGTTATATTGTTATATTGTTATAATGTTATATTGTTAAATTGTTATCGCCCCATAGTTCCGAAACCGGAAGTCGAATCTGGAAGAAGTTTCACAGTATCTTTTAAAAGCTTTAACTTGAATCAAGATTTAAAAAAATGAGATATTTGAGTGGTTTCCGGTTTGGAGAACGTAATCATTTTTTTTTGGTACTTCCGGAACCGGGAACGAAGATCCGGTTCACCCAAAACCAATGCATTTGGTCATCAACTAATCAAATCTCGTCAGTTGAAAAATTATCCGGCTAGTTGAAAGAATTTTGCTCGATTTTTCGATGCTATGTATAAAAACACGCTATTGAAAGAGAAATTCTTAGACTTATCATCATATCAGGCCGGAACCGGAAGTCGTGTCCACATGAAAATCGATTTGTGAGACCATTCATATGAACCTAAGCTAGTCAAAATTGGTTAAGCGGTCTCTGAGAAAATCGAGTGCACTTTTTTCTCTTTTTTTTGCACATTGTATCCCGTTACTCTCGAACCGGAAGTTCGATCCGGGTAAACTTCAATATCAGGCTATGGGACCGAGAGGTAAAAAGTAAATTCTTTAAAGCTTCCAGTACATGGATCTTACACAGGAGATGTTGATACCGCATAGCTACCGGTTTGTGCCTAGTACTCCTGATCATGTTCTTAAGTTTACTTTTCGTCTTCGACTCATCAGTGCATTAGCAGTTTATTTTTAACTGATAACGCTACCTGTAGGTTTCAACGTAAACCCATGCAGTATTAAAATTATTATTATCTGATGAGAAATAGGGTGAAAAATGCGTCTTATTAGTTACGCGATTTAATTGTTAATATTTATTTGTAGCGTTGGACTGCGAACTCTCTGTGATCCAATCAAGATTGAAATTGCCAACTATAAAGCAGGAAACACTTGTTACCGAGCACCCAGCCAGCGTTGCAGTTTCCCAAACCGCAAACTGTCAAACTCGAACCAGATGTCGTTATCTTCATTAACTGGAAGTCTCAATTGTCTCCAAACCGACACAGCAATCTGTTGCCGGCTACGTTTTCCCATTTCCATTCGCTCAGATTGAGTTATTTTTCTCATTAAAATTATGACATATGTGAGCAGTCGAACTGAAACTGGTACCGGTTTCATATGTTCGCTTCACTTCGCGGCAAACCTCCTCCGAAGTCGGTGCAAAAAGAGAACTGGATAATTTATATTAATTTAATTTGAAACTGAATCGGTTCTGCAAAACTGAAACGAACGCACGAGTCGGCGGAGTCGCATGTCACAACATGCGGGATTACCGAGGACCGAGGTTTATTTACATACAAGTATCGGTACCGTAGGATCTGTCGACTATCAACCGTAGCCCTGCCAACCACAATTATTCCGGGAGGTTCCAGCTGACTGACGGTTGGCGTACTTCAAGCATCCCTAATTGGCCCCAAACTGATTCCCGGTGGACTGGGAGTTCGGAGCAAATGGCAATTTGGATTGCCGATGAAATGAAAAACTTGTTCGACCGAAAATCAATATCAACTACCATCGCAAAACTCAGTATGTCATGCAACAATGTGTCATATCACGCAGTCGCCTCGCAACAGTCCAGTTCAAGTGTAGCAGTGCTGGCAAACTGACCGGCACCGACTTCGCGGCCCCGGGCCGGCCCAATTTGTCAAATTTGCACTCATTTTCGTCAAATCACATTTCTCCTAATTGCTCTACCCACGCATCCCACGTCGGCGATATTTCTCGTACGTTTAACTACATCCTGTTCACGAATTCGTGCACACGGTTTGACCATCAGTCACCGAACCGACGGCCATCAGCCAACCAACCAACCAAGTTACGTCGTCTTTTGCGCAAATCGGTGCAAATTGCACATAAATAATTAAAATAATTAGCAAATTAAACATTACACGCGCTAAATGAAACCTCTTGCTCCTTCAGTGACTCACACAGACACAGTTATCACGGTCGTGGTTCGCCCGGTGCGGGAATTCCGTTTTAATTAAGCACCTTTAAATCGGTCCTTAGTCAAATAGTCAAATGTGTCCTCGGGTGCACCCAAAAAAATTAAAAAAAAAACATATTTAATTATTACTTCAAGTTGACTTCAACCGGTGAACCGGTGCGTGTGCAGGCAGTGGCAAGACGATGAGCAGATTGTTGTGATTTGCTTTTGGGGCCAGGAAGAAACAGACATTTCATTCGAGGCACACTCGACGAATGGCGGACGAATTTTGGGCAAAAAAAAATGATTTGGTCAAATCATCTGAAGCCGCGGACAAAAAAAACAGGCGCCTTTTACACACTGTCCCTGTCGGTTTGCCTCTAAATTTAGATCCGCAAGCATCCGCTAGTAAGAAACGCTGAGAGGACCCCGTAAGCCCGTCAAGAGCGCTTTAGTTAGTAATGAAATTTGTTTACACGCACCATTTCAAGCTTGCTTCGATGGTTGAAGGGGGAATTTAACAGCTAACAGGGTGCTTCCGAAAAAAAAATTTCTACGTAAAATGACTGACCGTCTTCACGTTGCTGGCAGAACACTGTACCGAACAGAGTCAAAATTATTGCAGACGGTTCGTAAAAAGTTGATCTCGTATTTTGGGTGGCACCCTGTGCCATTCATTAAACGTCACACGCTTCGCTAGTGCTACAATAGGCTAGTCATTAAAATCATTAACTTGCAACTTTTTAGTTGCAGAAAGATGCACAAGTAAATCTGCCGAACGTGTTCGGTGATTACGGTTTCAAGCGTCAAACAGATGAACTGGAAGGGGCCGAGTGTCATGTACCATTTGACGCAGTTCGTCGAGTACACAAAATGTCAGTGTGTGTAAAAATGTGCACTCGATTTTCTCGGAGATCACTGGACCGTTTTTCACAAAATAATATTCAAATGCTAATCCTTGGTCTCTTGGTCCCATAGCCTACTGTTGAAATTTATCCAGATCTAACTTCCTGTTGGGGAGTAACGGGATAGAATGTGCCAAAATAAACTTAGATTCATATTAAAGGCCTTATAGTCCCATAGCCTGCTGTTGAATTTTATCTGGATCCGACTACCGGTTCTGGAGTTACGAGGTAAAATGTTCAAAATGTAATAAAAACGTGCACTCGATTTTCTCAGAGATGGCCAATCAAATTTTCACAATCTTAGGTTCAAATGAAAAATCTTACAACCCCATATGACCCTACCGAGTTTCGACTTCCGTTTCCGGAGTTACAGACTGATAAGTATAAAATTTCTTTTTCTGGTGCGTGTTTTTATGCATGACTCGGAAAAAACAAACCGAATACATTCAAATAACCGTATAATATTCTTTAATAAGGCGGGTATGGCCACTTGATGAACAAATACGTTAATTTTGAGTAAACCGGATCATCGTTCCTGATTCCGGAAGTACCGGAAAAGTGTTGGTGCGCTCTAAACTGGAAATCACTAGAATTTCTCACAAACGGCTAGACCGACCCTCGTAAAAGCAGATTTAAATTAAAAGTTTTATGTTTCCATGAATTAATGTAGAATTTTACCCAGATCTGGCCTCCGGTTCCGGAAATACAAGGTAGTGTGTATAAAATGTCTGTCGGAACTGTCATTTTCTCATAACCGGCGGAGTCGATTTTCACAAACCTAAACTCAAGTGAAATGGTTTACATCTATAAAACTAGACTGCATTCGACCTGTGTTTGGATCAGAAACAACAGGGTTAGATGTTTGGATATAGGATGCCGGTTATGAGGAGGCTAGGATTTGGACCATGTTCGATGTACGCTATACCATACTCAGTCGTGATTTAGAGCTGTGTCTATCACAAGGCTTAGGGTGGCGAAATGGTAGCGCGTATGCACGGAATGCATAAGAACGCAGGTTTGAGTTCTGTCTTTGAGCGTACATTTTTTCAAAAAATCATCTTTTCTGTGAGTTTCTCATTCATTTGGCTTCTGCAATATATGTTTCCACTCAGTCATTGCAAAAACGAAGGGTGAGATGTGTTCCGGAACTGGAAGTATTATTCACAACGAATTCAGGGATTCCGTATGAAACCGTAAGCCTTTTGCTTTGAGTGTATAAGTTAGTGATAATCGATTAGGCCATCTAGCAGACCACTATTTTTAATACTTTCGAACCCTAATTTCGTGAACCGGCATAGCCGAGGTTGGTTCGTATCACCAGCGACAAATATGACCAACAAATTGATACAGTTTTGAACCAAATTGAGAAGAAATTTTCCCTCTTTTCCTCCATCACTTTAGTAGTTCCGGAACCGAAAGTCGGATTCTGATGAAAATCAGGAATTTTATTTGGGATAATAACACCTTCTACTTGAACCTAAGTTCATAAAAATCGGCCCATCCATCTCTGAGAAAATAGTCTGAGTTTCATTCCGGAATATTTAAACACTATTTTCGAAACTTCCGGAATCGGAAGTCGGGAATCAGGACAGCCGGAATTAGTTCTACTTACAGTGACTAACGGTTGGAATAGTTTTTAGTCCAATGTTTCCACGTTTTTGACTTCACCGCTACACCCTTTTTGACAGTGACGCTATACATTTTTTAATACTCCTCACCCCGTAACTCCGTAACCGAAAGTTGTATTCGAATGAAATTCTAAAACTTTGTATGGGATCATAGGACCTTTAATTTGAATCTAAGTTTGGAAAAATCGGTCACGCTCTATCCGAGGAAAGTGAGTAAGTAATCAGCTTAGGTGTGGGCTTTCGGTGCCAGCTCATATCGGTGCGTACTGGTTTTGTATTGTCATTTTATATAGCGGTTTGAAAGCACATAGTCCCCATATTTGCGGAACAGGAAATCAGATCCGGATGAAATTTCACAGTAGTTTTTGAGACAATATTAGCTTCAATTTAAATCAAGATTTGTGAAAATCGGTTCAAGCATCGCTGAGAAATCCAAGTCAGTTCTACTTTTGGAGTTAATGGGAAAAAAAACACATGGAATTCAAAATTTTCCACTTATCGTAATTTTTGATAATATTAAGATCTTTCGTTTAAATCTTGTGAAAAAAGGTCAAGCCATTTCCGAGAAAATCGAGTGCATATTTTATACTAAATTTTCACATATTACCCTATAACTCCGGAACCGTAAGTCGGATCCCAATAAAATTCAATAGCAGGCTACGGGACTGTAAGACCTTTCATTTGAGTATAAAAATTTGTAAAAATCGGTTCAGCTATCTCCGAGAAAAGTGAGTGCATATTTTTGTCACATACATACACACATACACACATATGCTTAGTTCGTCGAGCTGAATCGAATAGTATATGACATTCGGGCCTTCGGGTCCCGTTTTAAATTCGCCTTTCACAGTAATTGTATAGCCTTTCTATATGAGAAACGCAAAAACCAACCTCCTAAAAACTCGTTTTTTTTTGTAATTCAAATGTCATTTCATCTTAAAATTACTGTCAAAGAAATATGAGGAGGTAACTTGTGATCGTCGATTATGCCCGAGACATGGGGATTTTTGGACTATATTGTTGCTCCATGAACTTAGCAAATTTTTTTTTTGTAAAAAGCAACAATAAATTTACGACCCAGACCGAGTCTAGCGGCCATTTTCGTCCCAGGAAAAAGAGGTCATTTTCGTCACACCGCAGTGGTCGGAAACTGAAAAAAGACGGTCAAAAGTCTGTCCTCTCTGTCATTGACGTTCAAGAGCTTAGCTGTCTTAACAAAAGTTTCTCAGTATTGCATGACGCGTCTGTTGGGGGGTTTCCTTAATTTTTATCAAGGGGGTAGTACCAGTTTCGAGTAAAAAAATATTTTTATTCAATGAATTTTTTTCTCATCTACAGTTTTGAAGAAAATAAAATTTTGAGTGTTTTTACTCTTCACGTAATTTCTGTACAAAAATTTTTTTTCTAGATATACCATTTTTACTCTGAAAAAAGTTTTTTGAATTTATCTTCGCAGAATCTTTTTCTATTACATAAGTTATGTCAATCATTGCAAGTGGCCATTTTCGCCCCGATCTCCCTTTTAGATTAAAAGAGATAGTTAGATAGTAGAATCTTTTAGTAACATTATTGAAAACATGAGCAAACACATAGATGGCGCTAGTTTTATCGCAGTCACTTTTCTTCAGATAATACTATCCTTTAGAAGACAGCTGTTAAAATTTCAATTAACTAATTGAGATAGGTCAACAAACTAAAGCGTTTCTTATGTAAAAATGGAATCCAAGGAATTCAATGGAATGGTTTACAAAGGCCGCACGAATCGCAATCCTGCTCGTTTTACCCCAAATGTACAGCAGTTTTGGGGTTTCCTATTATATTCGCTCTGTAACTTGAAAAGAAGTCGAGTGCGGTATTCTGGAATAGCCTACTTTCATGTAAAAAAAGTTTGGAGAATCGAATGGAAGAACCTACACTGGCCGCACGAAACGTTTTGGTGGCTTTTTACCCCAATTCCTCCATTTCATGAGATCCTTACTGTAAATCGTCCTTAAATCTCAGTAGAACTTATTGGAAGTTTACTAAATCGAGCTTATCTTATGTGAAAAAGTATGTAGAATCGAATGGAAGAACCTACACTGGCCGCACGAAACGTTTTGATGACAATTTTACCCCATTTCCTTCATTTTATGGTATATTATTTTGAATCGGTCTTAATTAATTAGAAGTTAACTAAATCTAGCTTATCTTATGTAAAAAAGTCTGTAGAATCGAATGGAAGAACCTACACTGGCCGAACGAAACGTTTTGATGACCATTTTACCGAGATTTAAGGATGATTTACAATAAGATATCATGAAATAGAGGAAATGGGGTAAAATAGCCTCCAAAACGTTTCGTGCGTCCAGTGTACACTCTTCCATTCGATTCACCAGACATTTTTAAATAATATCAAGCTATTTCAGTAGACCGCACTCGATTTTTTTTGAAGTTACAGAACAAATACTACAGAAAACCCTAATACACTGAGGTCTTTTTTTATGCGATCTTTTTTTATGCGGTTTTTTTTACGCGACTTTTTTTATGCGAATTTTCAGAGTTATGCGGTTTTTTTTTATGCGAAGTTTCAGAGTTATGCGGTTTACCCTTCTGCGGTCTTTTTTTATGCGAAGTTTCAGAGTTATGCGGTTTTTTTTTATGCGAAGTTTCAGAGTTATGCGGTTTTTTTTTATGCGAAGTTTCAGAATTATGCGGTTTTTTTTATGCGAATTTTCAGAGTTACGCGGTGTTTTTTTATGCGGTTTTTTTTATGCGGTACGTAAATTCGCATAAAAAAAGACTTCAGTGTACTGCTGTACATTTGGGGTAAAACGAGCAGGATGGCGATTCGTGCGGCCATTGAAAACCATTCCATTGAATTTCTTGGATTTTTTTTTACATAAGAAACACTCTTGTTTGTTGCCTTTTTCCATGGTTCCCGATTTCTTTGGGGGTTTCCTGGTTTTTTTTTTCCACTGCGCAGTGTTTGGCCATGTTCAAACGCACCAAACCGGAATTTTTGCGTCGATATGTAACAATGGATGAAACATGGATTTCATCACTTCACTCTGGAATCAAATCGATCGAAGAAATTTTTCTCGGAGGGGTTTGAGGAACATGATGATTAATTTTTTATATGTATTAAAATATGCACGAATTTACTTGAAATTTGGATAAAGTTGTTTGTTGAAATTTTTTCATTTTATAGTTGAATTAAATATGACGAATTTTCACGCGCTAAATCATTTTCACAGTTCTGGCAAAATTTTCTCAGATTTAAATTAAACTTTCTGGACAAGTTGACTTTGTCTTGGAATGTCATTACCCTTTGTTATTTTCCAAAATTGATCTAGACTGTCTTTTAAAAAGGGCTAAACTTTTTTTTTACTATTTTTATTCAAATAATTGACGAAAAATGATAGAACCTACACAAAAGTATTACTACTATTGAATTTTCACATGAAAATACTGAAACACTTCCATTCTGAGTTCTGCATTTGACTTTAAAAATTTGAAATCTATTTACAAAAATAAACAGGAACATATTAACCAACCTTGGGACAAAATTTCATTGAACTCGAAAGTTGTGTTCTAATATTTTTTTGTAAATTGATTTCAAATTTCCACGATTTTTTTCAGCGTTGAACTCGAATATACGAATTTCGCGCAAATTCGTATGCGAATTTGACAGCATATAGACTTTATCACACAAAACAACTTTGCTCAATTTATTTTACTAAAATTGATCTAGACTATTTTTGAAAGCTAGGGTAGAAAAATGGCAAATCCTACAAAAAATGCTTTTGCTAGTGAGGTTTCCAAAATAAATCCAATGTTCGAATGAAAATACTGAAAAAATTACTAATCGAATTTTACACTGAAAAAATCAATCCTAAAAATATGAAGTCAAATTACAAAAAATAATGACATTCTCTATTTGAATGAAATTTTGTTCCTACGGAGATGATTATGTTCCCTGCCAACCTCTCATATATTGTAGGACGAGCGTTTTGAAGGGAAAAAGATTTTTCTAACCAAAAATGTACTGATACTTCTGATCTGCAAAATTGAGAATAAATGGAATCTTGGATGATTATGAGTTTCAGTTGAGTTTACTTTTTAATGAAAAGACACTGAAAAAAACTCATCTTGAAAAACAAATAGAAAACTTTTTTTCCTTGAATGTGCACATATTGCAATGTATGATCGGTTGGTAGGGAACTTTGGAAACTTGTGAGAAAATTTTATCAAAATCAATAATGGTTTTGTTTTGTAATTCGATTTAAACATTTTAAAGTTATTTTTTTCAGTGTAGTCCTACACTGAAAAAATCGACCTTAAAAATTTTAAATTCTTTATTATTTTGATCAAATTTAAAATTTTTTTTTAGAATATCTACTAAAAAATCTGGCTGATTTTTGGAAAATCACTAGTAAACACTTTTTTGCAGGATTTGTCATTTTCGGCAGTAGCTCTTTGAAAAAAATGGAACAATTCTTTGAAAAACAAAGTATGCAAAGTGAATTGTTGACACAAAGTGTACATGTCCCGAAAGTTGAATTCGAATCAGAAAAAGTGCTGTCAACATTTGTTTGAGTTGGCGCAAAATTTGTCATATTTCTAGAGAAGAGTTTTCATAACAAATTATTTTTAAAAGTTTCGGAAGACGTTAGAACACTTAAAATCCACTACATCGTCCCTAAATCTTGGTAAAACTTCCTGCAAGTTTGCTAAATCTAGCTTATCTTATGTAAAAAAAAGTCTGGAGAATCGAATGGAAGAACCTATACTGGCCGCACGAAACGTTTTGATGACTATTTTACCCCATTTCCTCCATTTTATGGTATTTTATTTTAAATCGGTCTCGAATCATGGTAAAACTTATTGGAAGTTTATTAAATCTAGCTTATCCTGTGTAAAAAAGTCTGTAGAATCGAATGCCAGAACTTATACTGGCCGCACGAAACGTTTTGGTTGCTATTTTACCCCAATTCCTCTATTTCATGATATCTTATTGTATATCGTCCTTAAATCTCGGTAAAACTTATTGAAAGTTTACTAAATCTTGCTTATCTTATGTAAAAAAGTATGTAGAATCGAATGGAAGAACCTACACTGGCTGCATGAAACGTTTTGATGACTATTTTACCGAGATTTAAGGACGATTTACAATAAGATATGAAATGGAGGGAATGGGGAAAAAAGCCACAAAAACGTTTCGTGCGTCCAGTGCACACTCTTCCATTCGGTTCTCCAGACATTTTTACATAAAATCAAGCTAATTCAGTAGACCGCACTCGGTTTTTTCTTCAAGTTACAGAACAAATACTACAGAAAACCCTAAAACTGGTGGGCATTTGGGGTAAAACGAACAGGATGGCGGTTCTTGCGGCCATTAAAAACCATTCCATTGAATTTCTTGGATTTTTTTACATAAGAAACACTCTTGTTTGTTGCCTTTTTCCATGGTTCCTTTGGGGGTTTCCTGGTTTTCCCCCACTGTGAGTGTTTGGCCATGTTCAAACGCAACAAACCGGAATTTTCGCGTCGATTATTTACAATGGATGAAACATGGATTCATCACTTCACTCTGGAATCAAAACGATCGTCATCTGAGTAGATAGCGACTGGTGAATATCGTCAAAAGCGCCCCAAAAGCACAAAAAATCGGCTGAAACGGTTATGGCCTCGGTATTTCGAGATGTGCGTGGTGTAATATTTATCGACTATCTTGCGAAATGAAATACCATTGACAATGAATATTATATAGCATTACTGGAGCGTTTGTAGGGTGAAATTGCAAAGAAACGACCGCATATGGCAAAGAAAAAAATTGTGTTTCATCAAGACAATGGCAAAACTACATGAATTGAACTTCGAATTGCTCTCACATCCACAGTATTTGCCAGATTTGGATCCCAGCGACTACTGGCTTTTCTCAGAAGAGGTTATCTCTGAAGCTGAGGCCTATTTTAAGCAAAAGATAAATCGTTCTACAAAAGTGGTATTGAAATGTGAGGGCGGCGCTGGAAATAGAGATGGGCAAAACAGTTCATTTCAAAGAACCGTTCAGTGATGCAGAGTTCTGTTGAAAGAACTAGTTCTCCAGAGCCGTTCGTTCGTTCTATTCATAGTTGGTTTGTTTGTTCAAATGTCCCGGGTTGGTGATTCAATTCATAAGACGCTGGTCTTACAAGCCAGTTGTCGTATGTTCGAGCCCCGACCTGGAAGGATTCTTAGTGTCAGTAGGATCCATAGTACTAGCCATGCAATGATTCTGCATTGTTTGTTCAAAGACTAAACGAGAACTTACTTTTGTAAGCTGAAGCGAAGAAAAAAGGTCCCTCGAAGTAGAACTGAGGTTTCGTAACGAAACTTTCTTATTAGTACCGTTCTTGAAAAAAGGTTGAGCGAGCTCAAAAAACAAAAAAAAAGATCCCTCGACTTTGAACTGAGGAACTACCGTTCTCGAAAAAAGAACTATAGCTCGTTCATTCTTTCAAAAGAACTAGTTCTTTTGAACCGTTCGCGAACGAATTGCCCATCTCTAGCTGGAATTATTGTGTTGCTCTTGATGGAGATTACGTTAATGAATAGAGTTAATTTTGAACCAACAAATCGTGTTCTCTTTTCAGCCCATGTGTTATAAGTTAATCATGAATCAACGTCTAACGTTTGGTGAATGAGCGCTGGCAAAGTTGGAGGAAGATTCTCTTTTTTATCGAAAAATTGTGTTCAGCGTCGAAGCTCATTTCTGGTTGAATTAACAATAAGCAAAAAAAGTAATCCGGCTAGAAGCATTGCTAAAGCTACCATTGCATCCTAAACAAGTCACTGCTTGGTGTGGATTATGAGTCGGTGGCATCATCGGGCCGTACTTCTTCGAAAGCAACGATGGGCGGAAAGTTGCTGTAAATGGTGAGTGCTACCGTGTGATGATTGACGAGTTTTTTCCCAAAATAGAAAAATTGGACATGCCTTACATGAGGTTTCAACAAGACGGTGCAACGTTCCACACGGCACGCGAAACAATGACCAAATTGAGACTCGCCTTCGGTGAACAGCCAGAAAAATCTCTTACGGGAAAAAGTCATCAAGAAATTGAAAACCGTTTCCCAAAGTAGAACATCCAAACTAGTATATCTAGTTTTTCACTCCTGTAAGCTCGAATTTATTTTTCTGCTTACATCTGTCGTCTGCTAACGAAGATCACTTACCGACTGCTGAACGGTTTGTGCAGTGCCGTAGCAAATTGTTTGCCGTTCTGATTTACTGCCGTTTGTCATCCGAGCAAAATATGTAATAATTGATACACTCGGAGCTCGGAGCAGAAGCAGCAGCCATTTGAACGACGGCGACGACGACGACAACGACGACGATGATGACGTTCGCTTCGGAGATATGTCATATTGTGACCGTTTCAAGACCGCTTTTGCCTGCCTGCCTGCCGCTCAAAAACATGATTGTGTCTAATTTGTTTTAGTAGGTTTCACCTAACTGATTCGTGCCGGGGCCCTGACTATTGCTATAATTATAGTGAGATATTGTCGTTTGTTCGTTCCGTGCAAGTCAGGTTTTTGTTGTTGTTGTTACCATGAGGAACAAGGCGCACTCGCTGAGTTTGTCTAATGAGGTTTAATGAGGTAGCGAAATGTAATGATGCTGGTGCAAACTGCTGCGGTACGCTAATTAATCGATTTGATGGAGCAGTTTCGAGTACATAGGGTAGGAAGGGTTGTGAAGTCCGAAGATATTGGACCTACAAAAAAAACGGAATTTTGCGAACGACAATCAAAAGTTGTTCAAACTGATTGCAGTAGTTGTTGAAATCATCTTGCATCTCTAAAGACCGACCGACCGACCGACCGACCGATGTTTGTTTAACTTTTCCGACAAGTGAAGACAGTCGAGACGACGTTTTACGACCGATCAGAAAACTCATCACTGAAACAACATGCCACTTTTCGCCCCGAAGCCAAGTCTTCATCATCATCATTATGAAAACAATTTCCATCATTCTTATTGTTCTAAGCCTTTGCTCTTCTCTTCGCAGTGCTGTTCTGCTGTTGGTGCCCACCGTTACGACTCCTTTCAGGACGCTCCCCCGACCGTCACCGCACTGATGATCGTTCACAGATTCCGTAAATTTTTATTACAATGTTTATTTAATAACTTTTTACTACTATTAATGTGTTGCTAGTCGACACTCACTTGTTTTGCTTTTTGTTTTATGACCCAAACCACCACACCCCTTCCCCTCTGACTGAGTGCGCTGCCACCGCTGTCTGACAGCAGTACAGTAGGAGGGTGACCACTTGACTCCATCATCCCTTGTATCCATACGACGTCGGTTACGGCAAACTCATAAATTTCCAAACTTCACGTATGGTATCATTTTTTTTAGTATCTGTGCGGCGAGAAAACAATTAACTATTCCTGTCTCTCTCTCTGTCTCTTTTTATGCGGAACACGACACCGTAGATTGTTTTGATTAGGCGGCAAGGATTTTTATATTTTATCGCTCTGGAAGACGAATTCGAATCACGAGAGTTTTACGAGCTACGGTGTTCTGTTCTGATGGAGGAAAATTTTCCACGAAACGAGAACCGAAAAACGAAACCCTTCTGCGGGGCAGAGGGAATTGCCGAGCGTGAGAAAATCACATCCGCAATTCGTCAAACCGGGGCCGGGTTTCTAATCTGCAAAAAACCAAACCAAAAAAACTTACCGAAACTAAACAGTGCAGAATTTATGATCCATCACATCCTGAAATGATACTCACTCTGTTTCGGGTTCTCCCGCGTTCTCGCATTTATCGGAACCGGAGCCTTTCTCTGGGTTTGGATTCCAATTCTCGCCGGGGTCCGGAAGTTATTCGGTGCAGACCGGTGCCAAAATTATAACAAAAAAAAACGAACGAACCTGCGAAATAAAAAAACCCCGGAGCATCATTGTCGCTGCTCGATTTGCATGCGCAATTTAGCCAATTAATTAAAACTGATGTAAACAATGTGCAATTAGTAGCGGGTAATCTAACATGATAAATGGCGTTCAGTTCGGGCGTCACTGTTGTCGTCGTCGTCGTAGTCGTCGTCGTCTCACTCATGCACGCGAGTTTGTTACTGTTTTGCAGCAACAAGTAACAAAACAAAACGAAAAAAAACTGAAAAGCAATTAAACAGCAGTGCCTGCTGCGATGGTGACAAAAGACCAGGATGAAATTTTTTGCATGACTTACTAACTGTTGCTCGCGAAAGTAATATTTTATTCAGTGGGCATCGAAAGAAAAGACATTATGGCTGCTAGGAGGAGCGGGGTAAAACAATGAAAGCACAGGTTATGGTTGACACTTCCGCAAGTTACGCCCGGCCGCAGAATACTACAGACGACTCCTGAAGATCTACCAGATATACCGGTATAAAGTACACAGAAAAAATTAAATTTACGCTTGACGTAAATTCAAGTATGCCGTAATTTATTCGGTGATGACACAATATTACATCTACTAACATGTAAACATAAATTTAGCGTCTGTATCGACGTAAGTTTCAGCTAAATCAATTGTGAAGTTAATGAGGAGTGTATCGAAAATAAGCTATCCACAAACATTTGTGTTGTACGCATGTATTTGTGATGGTTTTCTTATGCTCAGATCACAGCATGCTATGCGTTTGGCTGTCAGCTTTCGTTTGTTTACTCGTTTGTGCGGTTAAAATTCTGCGTTTTCAAAATGTCGCGTATTGAAAAGGAAGTGAAAATTAAGGTTCTGGACACATGGCTAAGTGAGAAGGGTCTTACTATGCGAAAATTGCCGAATAAGTTTGTCATCAATAAGTTTGGGAAACACTATTCTTTGGATGAGCTGCCAGAAAGAGGTAGAACACCCGGTTCTTTCAACCTGAAACTGGACCAGAAAGTGGTATCTCTAATCATGAAGAACAAATCAATGTCAATACGTGATTTGTGGCCAAAAAAGCAGGAACGAGTGTCGGAATGATCCAGCGTATCAAGAGGCGGAATCACCTGAAGACCTACAAAAAGTAGAAAATCTCGAAACAAAGTGTAGAACAGAAGAAGCGAGCAGCAACAAGGGCCCGGAAATTGTATTCGCGTCTTTTGCAGTGTCCGGATGCATGCGTTTTGATAAACGATGAGACTTATGTAAAGGAGGACTCAAAAACCCTTCCAGGTCCACAATACTTTACTGTCGGCGTTGGGGAGGATGTGAGCGATGCGGACAGGTCGATTCAAGTGGAGAAATTCGGTCGAAAGGTACTGGTATGGCAAGCAATATGTTCCTGTGGTTTGAAGTCAACCATTTTTTACACTACCGAAACTATAAATGCAGAAATCTATCGATCTGAGTGTCTCCAGAAGAGATTGGTGCCTTTATATAAGAAGCTCAGTACACCTCCACTGTTTTGGCAGGATTTAGCATCGGCTCACTATGCCAAAACCACTCTCAATTGGCTTGCGGAAAAGGGTATAAATTTCGTTCCACCAAATTGCCCTCAGCCCACCGAAGGTTACTGGGCAATCGTGAAGAGGGTCTTCAAGAAGATTGGTAAGGTAGCTGAAAATATGCAGGAGTTCAAAAAAATTGGGCTCAAGCGTCCAAAACATGCGATGCAACTATTGTCCGGAACATGATGAAGAGCGTTCGATCAAAAGTTCGAAAATTCGTGAAAGAATAACTTAAATTTCATCCGGTTTCGATTATGCTTAAGTTTAACCTCGTACAATAAAGGATCAATTTTTAGTTTGAATAAAATATCGTTTTTTATAATAATTTGAAAGAAAAATTTTTGGAGAGCTTATTTTCGATACACTTAAAGTTATAAGCAAACATTTCGTTGTTTAAACTGTGAACGATTAGCTGTCGCCCGAAGAGACTAATAGTAGAATAACATTTATTTCAAAATGCATTTTAAGTTTCAATAACTGAATAATTGGTTGAAACAGCTGAGACATTTTTCTACTTTCATGCATACAAGTAACTTTGCTGGGATTGTTCAGTTGCACAAATGACACCTCATTGAAACTTTTTATTTTTCGTTTCCCGGGTGGATGTAAATAGCAAACGAAGATCAAAATAATAACAAATTTTATAATCATATCTTGTCTTGATGTTCCTGTGCTGTCCCATGCTGCCATTTCGCAATGGTTCAGAATCTGTCAATTTTTATGGCTGCGTCCTGTTGTTTACACTCTTCTCCAACCACTTGTGCAGTTGTTTATTCGTTTTCATTAGTTTGTTTCGAAATGCGTGGACTTTCAGCAGAACAACGTCGAAAAATTGTGTACAAATGGTGCACAGAACGCGGACTGTCACTGAGAAAGATAGCAACAATGGAAGGAGTAAGTGAAAAAGTCGTGCGAAATGCAATCAGGAAGTTCGGTGAGGATAATACCTTTGAGGATAAACCGAAAACGGTTCGAAAAAAAGGTCCTGGTGGCCAAAAAAGTGGGCACTACGAAGTCAAATGTTCTTCGTGCTAAAAAAAAAAACGTTTGAATCTTCGAACCTATAAGAAGCAGAAACAACCAAAACGTAATCCGAAACAAGAAGCATCGATCAGGCCGATGGTTCGAAAGCTGTACAATACGATTCTTGCTGGAAATTTGAACTGCATAATCATGGACTACGAAACCTACGTGAAACTCGATTACAAATCTTTGCCGGGACCACAATATTATACGGTGCGAGAAGGGCAAGTGTTAAACCAGTCCGAGACATTGATTGAAGTCGAAAAATTTGGTAAGAAAGCTATGGTCTGGCAAGCAATTTGTAGCTGCGGTAAGATTTCGAAACTTTTCATCACCACTGCTTCAATCAACAGCGAAATATACATCAAGGAATGTTTACAAAAACGACTTCTACCCATGATTCGAAGCCACAAGGATCCTGTTGTCTTCTGGCCAGATCTTGCTTCTTGCCACTATTCGAAATCAAAAATGTCACTTTCGTCCCAAAAGACATGAATCCACCAAACTGCCCACAACTTCGACCAATTGAGGAATTTTGGGCATTAACGAAGGCACATCTTAGGAAACATGACTCGGCAGCCGAAACAATTCAACAGTTCGAAAAAGATTGGAAAAAAGTGTCAAAACTTGTCGCCAAGAAGTCTGTACGGAATTTAATGAGGAACGTTCGCCAGCTAGTCTACAATGACTAAGTAGCAAATGTTGAGAATAATATTCTGTTGTTGTAGTCTAATATTATCAGTATATCGAATAAAATTTGAATATCTAACACTTTTGAATTATTTACAGCGAAATCAAAGTGCGTCCATACTTTCTGGGACAGACGATTTAACAACGCTATGTTCTATTTGCTATCTCGAGATAGTCGATGAAGATTATACCATGTGCATCCCAAAATAACGCCATAACCATAACCTTCCCAGCTGAATGTTGTGCACATTACGTGTTTCACCGGAAGCAGATCACTCAGATGATGACCGGTTTGATTCCGAAGTGAAGTAATGGATCCATGTTTCATCCATTGCCACGTATCGACGAAATTTTCTGGTAAACATGGCCAAACACTGCTCTGAATCATCATTCTATTATTGCCTTTTGGAAAGACTTTTAACCACTTTGAAAAGAGCAATCTCAAGAGGTCAAATGTTTCGTTTTAGCTGATCATTCATCTCTCTTTTTGTTAGATTTTTCGTGTTCTTTAGTTTTCCAGTTAATCTGTGCGTTCTTTCATAGTTCATTTTAATTGCTTCTCTATTAAATATTAAATATTCTCTCATCATATTTTCTCAAATAGGGTAACAGTTCCCTATTTAATATGAGCTCCCAGTTCCATCTCATCCCTTCATCTCATTACTTTAAACATGGACAATATCTCACAACCAAACTGTGAAATGTTTTAAAATTATTATTTAAGCTATTGTCACATTTTCCCATTGAAATAAATGGTTTTAAATTCTTCGGTGATCGTTTTTCTTTTCATTTAAAACAAACTTACTTTTCAATTTAGAATTAGGAATTTACCTACTAAACGATTCGTCTCAAAAGATGATCACTATGGCACACAACGACTACTACTATTCAATTCCGGATGACTTCATAATTAGTAATGTTCACTTGCCACTTGTTTATTTACGACAAGCAATAAAAGTCTTATTAAAAATATGAGATGAAAATTGTTCACTTAGTTCACTTGATTGCGCTTTGTTTGCATCTCATTTGGTTTCGCAAAGTTGCCAAGTTTTCCAAAAATGTTGCAAAAAAATATTTTTTTTTGTTCTTCAAATGATCATCAACAAGTATTTTTTTGGTATCCGTGACATTAGTTTAATTATATTATTGATATTTATATTTCAATAAAACTGTTTCAGCTTCGAATATTACCAGAAAGAGCGTGCTAAATACTAATGAAATAACCATTGTGACAATTCTAGTAGCACTGGTTTCCATTCCGCTATATGTCAACATAACTCCGTTAGGTGTGTGTGTGTGTGTTTCAGCGGTTATGCACAGAGATGCCAGATATTTTCTTAGAAAATATGTATTGCTTTGCATAAAAAGTCTATATCTTCTCAATCTGTTTTCACTAATAAAATGAAAGTTGTACAATTAAATGATGTTAAAAGATACTCCTTCATATCTCCGTAAATCTTTGCCGCACTCACTAGAATATTCAACGAGGAAAATCTATACAATACGGATAAATCTGTATAAATGGCATCTCTGGCTCGGCATTTTGTTTTTAGAAGGGCTAATGCCTAAATAGTACAAATTCCTTTTTTGTTTTTTTTTTAAGTTTGCCAATAAACTTTGCAGTAAAATTTTAAATTTATAACGACCCAAAAATATTTAAACATCCAAATGATTCCAAACTGGTTCTAAAAAATATCGTGTGTTGTTTCATAGTTGACATTAGGCCCTTTTTAAGAAGAATTATGACATTTTAAACCTGAGAGTGTAATAATAGTGCAATATTTTAGTGGCTAAATCTGGTTTTCGAAGTAACGTCCCTACAAATGAGATGAAATAGGAAGCCGTTACCATATCTATTTTGGGTTTGGTTTTTATATTTTATTTAGTTAGCTTCACTCTGAATTTTTGTCTTTTTCTGTTATTATTTCCGAATTAGAATGGGTTATGTCATTGCTTTAGAAGAATCATATCAATATCATCAGATGATGGTTTGGTTGAGCAGTTTGTGCAATTATAATGGAGATGAGGGAATTATATAATCACGAACTAATTCCATCTTGTCCGTTCGTACTAATCATATCGTCAATTAGCAACTGCAGTTCTTTCCATCCAAGTGGACAAACACCGTTCTTCCATTCGCTTCCAGACTTTACCGAATCACTAAAAACTAAAGTTTAATTTAGACGTAGGCACCAATTAGATTCTTTTTTTTATTCACTCAAATAGTCCCAAACATCCTATTGCACCACACCAACCGGAGAGTGTCCATCTCGAGAGTCTCCGGTCTGACCGACCAACCAACCAACCAACCAATTGACACATCCAAAGTGGCCCAAAAAGTGGGTCCTCGGCTCCTCCATACTCCATTCTCTAGGCCCGAGACAACGACCGAAAATTAACTGGCTAAACACATTCGGTCGAAATCGGTCCCATCAAGTCATCCGTGACTCATCAATCAAGTCCATTTAAATTGTTACCAATCGATGGTGGTGGTGTCCACGGCAACGCATTGATTTAGTGATCCCAACAACAACCGGTCAGTTGGTCGGCCCGAACGATCGAAGTTACGAAAAAAAAGACGCAATTCACACCTCGCTAATTTTCGGATTGGAGGATGTTAGCAGCCCCCGAGAAATGAAGGCACACGAAACCAACAAACGAGAAAAAAAAGCACAATAAATTAGGTAAATTGATGAAATAATCTAACTGATGCTAATCATAGTCAAGTTACTGCGGAGTTCGGCTGCTCGCTAGAAGAAAACAAAATGGCATGGCATGACCGAAATTTTCCAATGCTTACGAAATTGGGTAATCGGTCGAATCGTGTGGGTAGTTCGTGACCGACCGATTGACGCCGTCCGTCTGGCAAATGAGGATTTGCTAATTTTGCCGGTGCGCTCATGTTGCGGTCCTGCTTTTATCACCAGACAGCAAAGGACTGGGCTGCTGATGCAATTGATTCACACCATTTTTTTGTTGTTGATTGTAGTGGTGGCCGGTGCATAATTTAACATTTTGATTGTTGAAGGTTAGCCTTTTTTCAATTTAAAAAAGATCAATTCCCAGAATCTACTGAGGGTTCTGAGTGTATAACAGATCTAGGCTATTCAGCACTTCGATAAGCTGTTCAATTTGGTTCGAGCATTTGCTCACGCGTTAGTTCCACAATGTGAGAGCCAGTCGTTCACATTCCGAGCGCCATCTACGTCTCGGTGTGTTTGTTACGGCATATAGATGTCAGCGTTGAACCGTTACGTGTTATGTGAAACAGTTCAATCGAAAAAAAAACAAGGTAACGCACAGAATAATGCTCGTTTAAGGATGGTATTAACCAGCACATACGCGGGACGATATTATTTGATCACAATGGGAATAGTGAATTGAAAGTATTTAATATCTTACCAAAAATGTATTCTCAAAAAATCAACTCGAGAATTCTGTGGCTCAAAAACTGTCCAATCTCACAGAACAAATATTGTTTAGATAATAGCAAATCTCGTCGAAACATGCATTTTCAAGACGTTTGACAACGAATATCGAGAAATAAAATACCTCGGAATCGCATGAAAACCGCATAATTTTGAAGGTTTGCCATTGAAAATCGCATAAAAAGCTAATGAAAACATTTCTGCGCATATCGAATTATTAACATGCTTGAAAAAATATTAAAACTCATCTTGATTTACTTGACCGTTAACAATTTAAAATTTTGAGACCTGTTTTTTCAATACAGAGATTTCTTAAACTTTTGAAAACACTACAGGGTCCGGCACTCGAAGTGTAACCAACTTCAGACCTTCGAGCCTGGCGTCAAGGTAAATGCGACATATTATCGGGAAAGTATTCTGGAGGTTGCTTTGAAGCCGTGGGCAGACAAACATTTCGGTGGCAGACCATGGACGTTTCAGCAGGACTCGGCACCGTCTCACAAAGCTCGAGTGAACCAAGAATGGCTGAAAAACAACGTTCCGAACTTCATCACGTCCACACAATGGCTCTCGAATTCACCAGATGCGAATCCAATGGATTATTCTCTTTGGGCCATTTTGGAGAGCAAAGTCCGAACTAAAAGATACACCAGTCTCGAGGCGCTGAAAAAAGTTATTGTCCGCGAGTGGGCCAAAATACACCTGCAAGTCACATTCGGGCAGCTTGCGATTCGTTTTTTGACCGTCTCAAGGCCATAGTCAAGGCAAAAGGTGGTCATATCGAGCAAAAGTGAATTGATTCTGAATTTTGTATTATTTTTACACATTTTGTACTTTGAATTAAGTAAAAGTAATTTTCCAAACTGAATTTATGGCCTTTTTAATTGGTTACACTTCGAGTGCCGGACCCTGTAAATGTTAAAGCCGGGCATAAATAAACGATAATAATAATAATTAATAATAAATTTTGTGAATTGTTTTCAAATTGTTAAAAATCTTCAAATCATGAAAATATTGAGAATCTACGAAATTTTATTATTCCAAAAATTATCTAAAAAATTTTAACCTTCCAGTTCTTAAAATAAAAGCATCCAAACGTTCAAATTTTTGAAGCTCTGAATTTCCGCTCAAACCCCAAACATTTGAGCATTTTCAGAATTTCAAAATCTTACGAAATATTAAATTTACGTAAAATTTTATAATAACTTGAAAATTTAAAATAATCGCAAATTTCCCAATTGTGCGACATAAATTATGCATCAGGAACGGGAAGCACTCATGAACACACGCCCTTAAATTTAAATAACTTTGAGTATTTCTAAGAAAGTCTTAAAAATAAAGATTTCCATTAGTTATAAGTTTTGAATATTTTTGAAATTTTCTAAATTTTAATAAATTTAAATATTAAAATTAAATTATATTAAATTTAAATTTAATAAATAAAATATTTCCAAAACATGAAGGTTTTCAAAATTTTGAAAAAAAAAACATTAACCTTTCCAAATTTTAATAAAAATTCACACTCTCACACGATTTAAGATCTTAAAAATATCTGAGACACGCTAGTTTTTTCTACAATTGACATGTTCAAAATTCTCCAACTTTTCTGGATTTGTCTTTTTTTCAATCATAAAACTTTCATCAATCTCAAACTATATGCAATCCTTAAGATATTTGATTTTTGGTTTTTCATTGACTTGAAGTTTGAGTTTTTTTTTAATTTAATCGAAATTCAAAAACTTTGATGATTTCCAGAATATTTTTAAGATTTTGAAAATTGTGTAAATTCCTAAATTTTTATAAATATCTTATCAATTTTGTGTTTCTGCGGGTCAGAAAAAAAACTCTGTGACTCTATGTGCGGGGCTGGGAATCGAACCCAGGTGTGCTGCGTGAAAAGCATCGACTTATACATCACGCTATACCCGTTCCCGTGCATTTTTAGATTTTAATATTGTTAAAATAATTTGAAAATGTCTAGTGTCAGATTCTAGTTCCGGTTTTTCTCGTATACTTGAAATCAACGGAATTTATTTTCTTTTCAGGCGGTTCAGTTCATTTCACTCAAAAGAATAATTTTTGGGCATCTAGTAAATTAGTAAAATCTTTTGAATGTCTTGAAATCTTAACCATAGGAAATATAAATTCATTTAAAAGTTCGTTAAATTTCTTCAATGCTTCGAACATCTCAAAAGTCTAAAAATATAGTAAGTTTAATTCTGGAAAAAAATGAAATCCTTGAAACCATACAAAAATCTGTCAAGTCGTAGAAAATTTTTAAATGTTTTTGAAATAATAATATTTATTGTATTCCTAAAAATTTTCGATAAACGAAAATGTTGAATTCTCTGAAAATATAAAATATTTGAATATCTTGAGAAATCTGAGTTCAACAATACTTGTAAACCGAGAGAATTTGGTAAATATTGAAATGTTTTGGATACCTTGAGAAATTGAAATAAACCTTATCAATATTGAAAATCTTAGAAATATTGAGAACGTTAAAAATCTTTAATGCATTCAAAATTATTAACTATCTTCAACATCTTGAAAATCTTCAAGTTCCGAAAGTCCAAAGATGCTTTGTTTTCCTTATCTATTGTTATATTTGTTTATGTTTCTGTTTTCGATTCTGTTTTTAGTTGTATTTCTGTTACTGTTTTTGTTTAGGTTTTAAGACAGTTACTACATTCAAAATCGCAACCTACTTAGCTTTAAAAATTCTAATATAATTTTCAAATACTCAGAATTTACAATATGCTTCAATGATTTGTTTTAGTCTTGTTAACGTAGAGCCACCTTGAGATGGTTTTAAATTCGAGGGAAACAGGTTTAAAAATTGACATGAGAATACAACTATGTAATAAAAACCGCGTAAAAGTTACCGCAGAGACGTGAACCGAACCCGCAGCTAGCTCCTATCCGGGGGAAACCGGGGCAGATTGGTCGAGTGGCTTTTCTGAAAAGACTATCAAGCGCATTATTACTTCTAGTTTTGTCAATCGTGATTGTTCTCTAAAATAATAATTGGAGTAGGTTGGGCGAGTTTTGTGTGGGGTTGGTTGGCCGAGTTGTAACAGGATATTCGTGAATTTCTATATAGCGGTGCAAACTAGAAACTCAAGAAAAATACACGTAGAAATGTGGTCAGGTTTTGAACAATTACAGCTCAGTCTATTTTGTATCAATTATTAATATTATGTCACCATTTGATTGGAAATATTTCTACGTATTGATTTGAATGTTCATAGCCATGTATTTTGTAATTTTATATCATTGAAATGTTGATTAATAGCTAGCAGTGTCCTATTTTGGCTGCAAAAAATCTCCGCCATATCGGATTTCCCTGCCATAGTCGACGGTTTTGAAGGAGTAAGCGATATATCAAAGGGAAAGGAGCTCTCTGATTGGTCAATCGATGCAAAAGCAAAGCTGTTGAAGCACGCGAATCTACAAATTGAAGCGAAATTATAGCTAACGTTTCAGTCTTATGCGTAGCTTGCTAGAGGTAGGTTGTTACTACACAGCAAGATTAAAAGTGCCATAAACGATTTGAAGCTTTTATTGGTATGCTCTGATCTTGTGTCATGCAAGATTGGATGAAATCCCATGTTATGTCGTTTCGCCTGAGATAATGAGTTCATTTATATAAGATGAACTCGATTGATAATGAGAAATATTTTATCGCTTCAACCGAAATCGCAAAATGGTAGTAATGGTAGAGAAACGCTATAAAAATGACTGCTTGCATACAAAACTTGAACACAAGCTTGGTGAAGAGAAGCTTAAATATCGATATCCGTATCGCAAGCATGTACAAACATATAATTGTCTACATTTGGGCTATTGATGTAATTTCGTCGGCTACGAAACAAATACAAATCACGATAAATACTCTATATTCTGGGTTCGCGTGTTCGGTGTTGATTCCTAATAAGGATCAATCTAAACAGACTCTTGTGCATTTGCGGATTCAAAAGTGTGACGATTAATTGAAAATGTCAATCATTGGAAATTTTGGTTGCCTTGTTCCACATCAACGGCTCGAACAACCCCATGGGGCTGGTCCTTGTAGTTTTTTTTAACGGAACTGGATATTGTACTAATATCGATGAAAAAAACATACATTAGGAATAAGTCATGCATATAAATTAAAACTATTAACAAATAGAAATGAGATTAGAATCATTAAAAGGTGGAAACCGTTGATAAAAAAGATTATTCCAATATTTTATAAATTAGATGCCATCAAAACTTTTAGCATTTAGTGTTCCTGACAGAATTTGTCGCAGATCGACCCAACCCCGAACAAAACTCGTCCATCGGAATCTGCTGCAGATGTAGGCTATCCTGAAGACGTCGGACCTCTCGCCAAGGCGAGTGTGTGAACTGATTCGGAGGAGTGTCAAGGTCGTAAATCACGAATTGATTCAAGTTTTGACCGATTTCCCAATAAAAGCAGTATTGAAGGAAGAGAAGAAAATGAAAGCGAAACTGAAAAAGCTGACTAATGCTGCCGAAACTAGGCCTAAAATAATTATAGAAAATGTAAAGTAAAGAGGGAAGGTTTTAATGATACATGGTAATTTTTTTCTCATTAATAAACGTTTTTCATTGATGCCAACTCACCGTAAGCTTAAAACATTTGCTGATTTTGAGTAATTTAACTTTTACTAAGATTTAATTTTGCGTGTACAAGCCATTTTGTTTCATCATTCAAACCAAAGACATCATATTAACAAGATATCCAGCTCTCACATTTCCCGCACAAAGCATTGGCAACAACATTTTTTGCGAGCATGGCGCCCTCAGGCGAGTTCGCATCGAATCTCGTACACAGAAGTAGGGGAGAGAAATGTCAAATTCGTGCCCGCCAAAATAGCAGCACTGCGCACCCATACAATTGACATGATATGTTGAATGTGACACCGTGCGATGGCGTTGCTGAACTGAAGATTGAATTCGCTCCAAGCTGACAGGGTCTGTTCAAACGGATTGATTTTCGAAAACAGTATTAATTTCAACAATTTTTTGTCGTGAATACGATTTATTTTACTATGGGGTGCCTTTTCAAAATTTACCCTCTGAGAGAGTGATAAGTTTTTGATCGTGAATATCTCTTGTTGTATCTAACGAATCAACATAATTTTTGCTTCATGCCATGGGAAATATGATCACAATTTTATGATAAAATTTTCAGTTGTGTGGCATAATCTCAAATAGTTCAAAATTCAACTTTTCTGAAATGTTTGGTATAAACGAGTATCAAAGAGGATAATTCATATGGCGCGTTTGCCTTTCTCGTATTTTGAAAGCTCATAGCTCAGTGATCTGTGGAAGGATTTATATAATCTAACTACCAATAGAATCGAAATTTTTCAACTTAAACGTGTATAGCAAAAGCATTGAAGTATTTCAATAGTACACTATTGAAAAGCCTATCTCATTTGACCCATCTCAACACCAGCCAATCAGAACGCGTTCTGAGGAAGAGAACAAAATAGCTGCTGCTGTACAACAAATCGTCCGAGAAAAATGTTCCGAAAAGTGGTGAATATCGCAGTGAGTTCCTCAATTTGGTCCTTCTGAATGCTAGAAACGAATCCCTACAGCATATTGATAGTTTCTTTCAATAAATTATGCAAATCCGAAATGAAATAATCGACATTAAAATTCTATATGCGGCTATTTTTATAGCCGTTAGGACCGCCCATTAGTGAAAAAGCTACAAACGAAATCACATAAAAGGAAATCTCTTAACAATTGAATCAGTTTGGATTCTATCGCCACTGCGAGCAGATGTGTTTTGTGTCGTCTGCACAGCTAGTTTCGTTTTCGACAACAGTATTAATTTCAACAATTTTTTTAGATAACTTTTACTTTAGATAGCAACTAATGTTGATTTCCTCTTGTATTGAGTCTCGTGAGTTCCATGATCATAGTCATTTGAAGTTAAAACACTACCTAGAGACAATCTAAATCCGATTATTCTGCATAAAATGGTTAAAAATTTATTTTTAAGAAAACGAAATTTCAAATATAATAAACATAAATTAAATTCTAAATTTTTTATTATTTATACCGAGTATTAATTTTCTTTTAAACAACGGTGACTATCAATTTACAATAATCAGTCATACATTCGCTTAAAAAAACAGTTTATTGAATTTAAATTTAAATGAAATTTGCGGAGATATAATGGTATAAGTGACGTAACCGACAAAACGTGTTATTTTTTTTACCGTGCAAGTTTGCCGGAGATAGCTAAACCGATTTTAACAAGCCTAGGCCCTATTTGTAGGCAACTGGCAATTTCTTTGAATATAATAAAGTCTTCAAAGTCGTACAGTAAATTCTATTTTTTAGAAATAATTTCTATCCATGAAAATTAAAAAATAAATAGAAAATGGCATAAAAATGCAGGCAATCCTAAAGAGATAGTTTGGAAATGGAAAATGTTTTAGAAACATACAATTTTGAAAAAATCTAGAAAACCAAACAAAACCCGAATATTGTTTTACAATTTCCCAGATTGGGAGCATACGTCCCAACTACAAGACCGTAACGTAACCCTGCGCCGGCCGAGCAACGCAGTAACGCATGAAATATTGCCTTTCACTCAAGTAGAAATATTTCACCCCAACCGAAAAACGAAGACTCGACTCGACTTCGCGCGCTGACATGGCTGCCTACTGCGATGAGAAGAGATGAGAATACCGAGGGAGCACGTGCCCTCTGCGATCGGCGAAACTGATTGGTTTTCGCGATTTTTTCTTGCAATCGCCGTGTCCTCCGGCGGGTCCTCCGTCGGATTGACTTGGGACTTATGATAAAAAGCGCTTGTGCGCGCCGTTTCGAAATGGAATGTTAATGAATTCTCGATTAATTAGTTGGTTGGAAGCGCAGAACGGCTTTCTGTCGAAGTCGAAGCGGTTTCGAATTTGGCTCGATCAAAAAAAAAAAAAGACATGGAGACCTACAGTTCCCCGGAGTCCTGCAAAATAAATATGCAAATGGGAACATGATTCGATGCAGTGCAGTCAAATCGAAGTGCGATAGGAAGTCTCCCGGTGTATCGATTGTGTGTCCAATAATTAAGGTGCTTTGTGTGGCGACGAGCGGCTCTCCGGAACGGAGGCGGTGCAAAGCCGGAAATTTACCAGCAAAGCAAGCGCCTGCAAATAAAAACATGAAATTCTATAAATCGAAACAGCGATTGTCCATTAAAAGGGAACACGTGCTCTTTCGTTTTATTTTTTCGGCTTAAAATGCCGCCGTATTTTTTTAGAAAGATCATTCGAATCGAATTCATTTATAACCGTGAAATTTGTTTAGATTATGCATTGTTTTTGCGACAGAAAAAAGTGTTTATTTTTTATTATTTTGACAGTTCAAACCTACAGTCAGACGCCAACCAATGCAATTGCATAGAATGTTCGAATTTGCTGAACGACGATGACGACGACGGCTCCGGATGCTATCTTAAAAATGTACTTTTTATTCCTTCTTATCAGAAAATTATTCATTGTCATTCCCAGCTACAAGTCCGATAGGACCGTTACGCAAAACGAAACAACTGAAACAGCAGCCACGGTTTGCTTCGATGCGATAACCGACAGTGAAATCTTAGCAGCAGGGATTCCTCCTTTCGACCGAACTAGTTCGGTGACGGGCGGACATCGAAGTAGCCCAGTAGGGTCGGTCGAGTGGAATCGATACCGAGCCTTCCTTTTACACAGATATACTGCCCATTAGTTGGCATTTTAATTACCAATTGTGTGTGTGTACGTCAGCAGAGACTCCTGGTGTGCGGTCTTATCTTATCACATAGTTTATATTCAATTACTTACGCTTTAAGGCCTTCATTAAAATGTGTGTCCTTGTTACACGGTTATACGAAGCTCTCAGTCTGTGGCCGTACTCCACTTCAGGGCTTCCAGCCCTTTTCGGCCGATCGAGAACGAAGTAGAAACAGGAACGGGAAGGCAAAAGCGTAAAAGTGGTAGCCCGGATAGCATTCGTGAGTTGGAAATGCTTTTAACATTCCTAGGTGGCCGCACTTGCTAATTTATTCTCTCCCTCACACTCTGTCTCTCTCTTTCTGTCTCTGTCTTCGGTAACCCGAGAACGGAAGATTCGCCGTTTGCGTCTCGTTGGGCTGTTCATATGAGTTGCTCCTTTTTTTTTTGCTTCCCCTTTTCAAAACACGAACACGGACCGACTGAATTCACAAGCGGAAAAAGTACCGATAAGAGTGACATAAAAGCTTAACCAGCTATCGGCCCGTTTAGGCTCGAGTGGTTTCGAGGCCCTCCTGCGGTAAAGTTTACGGACTGGTGGAAGTGAAGTTTTAATGTTTTCATTTACGTATTCCACCGGGCTTATCCCGCGACAGCTAGCAGGTTTCCGAAGATCCCCAAAATTCAAGTTGGTTTCCATGAAACATTTCTGAGATCAATCTTTTCTGTGACAGTTTTGTTAAACGGGATAAATTCTTAACGAAACCTGTTCCAAAAGGGGCCCGTCGTAGACGTATGTACGGAACTTTCTCAAACTAAAAAACTAAGTCAAAAGTTCTCCTAAACACCTTTCAACTAACTCAAAAGTTCTCCTGAACACCTGAATCGGCAGGATTTCGATTGGTTCGAGTAACACGTTCCTGGTTGGGAAACAACTAAAGGTCACATTTCACCAAAAACCGTCTTGTCGAGTCATTTCGATGAAACTGGTTTTGTAGAAAAACATTTTACTGAATACCATACCCCCGGCAGAATTTCGCCGTAGGTCATTTCGCCAAAGGCCATACAACGGAATTCTTCTGATACTCGATCTCCAGAAAACCACTTCGATAAAATTTTACCTAGTCGTTTCCCCGACAACCATTTCACGAACAATTGTTGCGCCGAAAGTCATTTTGAAGAAGGCCATTTTTCCGAAATGGTTGTTTCGCCGTTTCACCGAAAGTCATTTCATCGAAATTAATTTCACCAGAGATTTTCCTAAAAATCCGTTCTACCGAAAGTTTTGTCGGGAATACGACTTACTTTACTATGGGGTGCCTTTTCAAAATGAACCATATGGAAGAATGGGCAGAACTTAATCGTGAATATCTCGACTTGTATTAACAACAGCAACATAATTCTTTCACTATTTCATCAAAAATAGGATCAGGAATTTAGGATAAAATTTTGAACAGTGTGAGATAACCACAAACAACTCAAAAATTAAGTTTTCTCAAAATTTGAAAACGACGCGGAAAACTCTTTACTTTCGCTTGGGTTTTTCGCGCAAGGACGACGATTTTGAGGTAGTCAGGCACATATCTTCAACTGAACGTCATAGTTCCGACAAAAATCGATGCAATCTTCAATTGAATCGATTCGCTCTCTGTATTAGTTAGTAAGTTAGTATATAAGTTCCTTTTCCCCATTACACAATACAAGTAGGTTTAGAATTTTCCCTACACAAAAATCTCAGAATTGCGGAAGCAAATGATGTCTTCATGGTAATTACAAAATCATGTATATAATAGGGCTGAAAAGTCACCACTTGTGGCTGAACACCCAATTTAAATCTTAATAATTTAATTTTAACTCATATTCCAATAAATAGTTATTTAAAAAAAAAAAAAAAAAAAAAAAAAAACTGAACGTCATAAAAGGAAAACCGTGGTCGAATATCGACCATTTCTTCTTGTGCGTTGGATGGAAGCGGACGTCGTGGGAATGATTTAATCAACCAGCAGCTTCGGAGAGTGCACCTTCTGCGTGGTTAAAAACCTCAAACGCTCAGGTCGCAACTCTCATTTGGACTTCAGTCGTCAGGTGGAGCAGTCGTCAACAATAAGAGCAGCTAGCCCCTTTTCAATGATGGAATTTTCCATAGTACTTATGTCTTGTAACAATAATGCTCCTGGGTTGTACGGAATTAAATTCAACTTGGTGAAGACTTGCCAAAAGGCATTTTTTTATTTTTTGTCAAAAAAGCTTCGAAATTCGTAAAAAAACAGCACTAAATTATATCCCTAACAGCTGAGCCAAAAGATTCAGAGCAATTCTAGTTCCAAGACTAGCCTCGCCTTAATGCATTGTTTGCATCCAATGGATTCCAACGATTCCGAGAGGCGTTGGATCTCTCAAGAACGGCAAACAAACGACGCAGGTTTAGAGTAATTTTTGTATTCATATATACAGTCTGTTTCACAGAAAAGGTGAAGTTTGAAACAGTAGTAATAAAGGGTGATTTTTTTGCTGCTATCTTTTTGGCAGCACTGTTTATGACAGATGGGTCGTGTCTTGTGTCATTATAAAACGGGTTCACTTTGGTCTGTAATTTAATCATGTATCGACTTACGAACGAGCAACACTTGCAACGCGTCAGCTAGCAAAATTGTCGCATCTGGAGGAAAGACATGTAATTCATAGCTACTTGATTTTTTCAAATAACGGAATATTCCACGCGCACAAAATTTTACACGCTCCAGGTGTAATTTGCACTCGGCTACCAATTACCGCAGTATGCATTTATATGTATCAATTATTCAGCAAGCAGATATGTGCTTCTGTGGTTCAGTCGATTAATTGATGTGGTTTGCGATCTAATGTTCGTCGGTTCAAGTACCGCTGTTGCTATCGATCTTTTGTTTTTTATTTCATTCGAGCTCAAGCCATGTAGTTTTCAAATCATACAATTTTACATGTTCTTGAATATAAATTTGTGTGAAATACGACACTCCAGTTATGTGCATCTTTTAAGATGTAAAATCACAAGATTTCTTCTAACTGTGTGTGGTTCCAACAAGACGGTGCCACATCCCACACGGCACGCGAAACAATGACCAAATTGAGAGCCGCTTTCGGTGAACAGTTCATCTCACGATGTGGACCCGTCAATTGGTCGCCTAGATCAGGTGATTTAACGCCTGTGGATTACTTCTTGTGGGGCCATGTTAAGCTGCTCATGTCTACAAGAATAAACCAGCAACGCACTGGAAGCCAATTTTGAAGCATTTATTCGTGAAATATCGACCTATATGTTGGAGAGAATACGTTAAAATTGGACCTTGCGTATGGGTTATCTAAAGCGGAGTTGAGGCTAACATTTGCATGAAATCGTCTTCAAACATTAAATTATATTGATCGTTCTATCGGTTTTAATAAAGATTTCATCGATTTTTTTTTGACAATCAAATTTTATACTTCATAAAAATCACCCTTCATGATTAATATGATAAAAGGACCATGGGAGCGGGTCATATCGTCGAAAGCCATTTCGCCGAAAGTCGTTTCGCCGAAAAGGGCATTTCGCCGAAAGTCGTTTTCTCGTGGGGCCATGTCGTTTTATAATGTGGCGTAGCCGCATTAGATATTTTTTCATTTTCACTTAATAATCGGAAAATACCACCAACATTTGCCTGGTAGATACACGTATGCAATTGCTTTGATGCTTAGTAGCTAATAGTCAACAAGTTTTCTTGGGAACTACTTTCTGAGGTTCGTGAATCAATCTTTATTCAAGAGTACAAAAATCAATCGTTATTCAAGAAGTACAATGGTAGGTCTACAAAACGGGCGTTAATGCTATCATCTTTCGTTTGTCTTTAATTTAAATCAATTCTAATTACGATTTCAAGACGTTTTCAGGATTCGGCGAAATGACCCATTCGGCGAAATGTCATTCGGCGAAATGGCTTTCGGCGAAACGGCTTTCGGCGAAATGACCCTGATCCAAGGACCATATATGTAACATACGATAGCAGAATATTCAGATATACCGGTCTGTTAAATACGAAAGACTATTTCATGTTGTCCGACGTTTCGACCACTGGCTTTAGTCTTCGTCAAGAAAAAGGAACTAAGAACGAGAAGATATTACGCCGTTTATCAAAACGAGATTCCGCATGCGCGAAGCGCTCCGACACTGTTTTGTGTTATGCGGCTGCTAAAAGTTTCAAAAACTCGTAAATGTTCGTTGAAAAGTGAATGAAAAGATGCAAAGAGACAAAAAAATATTGATGCCTTTACTGAAAACACTACTCTGCGCCTGCATTTCACCAAAGTAAAAATTGCTGGGAAGATATTTCGTTTAAAGTCATGTCCTTGAATTATGTTTCACCGAAGGCTTTCATCGAAACAGCCTTAAGCCGTTTCGATGAACGTCATTTCGTCTAAAGTCATTTTCCCGAAAGCCGTTTTACCGGAAGTAATTTCACTGAAAACTATTTAGACGAAAACCATTTCATCGAATGTCATTTCGCCACAAATGGTTTTGCTGAGAGCAATTTTACCGAAGGTCATGATAATTTTTATATGCTTATGCAAATTTTCTGACGAAAAGTAGACATCGGCGCAAGGAAATTTTAATTCCATAAAAAGACCAGGAAATCGCAACTTGCAAACCGAAACTTGTACACGTTGCTATAACAGATATTACTCAATGAAAAAGCATTTCGCAATTATCCAATCTCGTAGCCAAAGTGAGCAAGTTAATAGACGGGCATCTCGCCATCCCACGCAACCAACGGTCGTAGATTCAGCAAAAAGCAATTTTCCCTTCAATACTCCACGAGTATTATTTATTCCCCAATCGGCCATCGCTGCTCTTACATTCTCATCGCCCAATCGTCGTACCCGGAGTTAATCTGAGGTCACTTTATTTATTTGTATTCAATTCGCGTTTTGATTACTTGCCCCGTGTCCTCCGACGTCCTGTTTGTTTGTTCCCCATATCCCGTTAGGTACCGCTGCTTTTCCTCGTTCAGTCCGGGGTCCAGGGTCGGATTCACCGACGGATCCACTGTTCGGCTTACATTGATCGATCCTGAATCCGACACCGGCAGCAGCCCTCGCCGCCGAACAAATAGCCAACCGTAAGTCATATAAAAGCAAATTAAAATTGATGAACGATGTCGGAACCAGGCTCCCAGTGGTTGAAAAACCTAAACGCTTTCCATCGCTATTGGGAGTCATTATCTGTTGTCATTGCTGGGACGAGTGCCCTGTAATCAAGCACCGGAGCACCACCAACGAAGAATGCACAGAACAAACATTCCCATCCGGGGCCCATCCGCCCTAAATAGGTTGGCAATTAAAATAGGCTCAATTTCCGACGACTTCCTCTCTTTCTATCACACCCTCGGCCTGGTTCGGGTTTTGTTCCCGAAGCGACTCAGCGACAAATGAAACCGAAAATAAAGTTATTAATCTCGAACAAATTATAGGATTTGGGTCCAACCAACAACAATCAAGTGGAAGGAAGTAGAGACCACCACCTTCCCTTCCCTTCCGTTCGAAAAACGAAACGACACCGGGCTCGATTCGATCTGGGAGTTCTTTCACCTCGTTTACCTGTTCGAACCCAGTCTGACCGGCCGGCTTCCATCTGTCAGCCGGTCGGCCGAAACCGAAATCGGTCGCGCGAAGTATTCAAAAAAAAAACAGGAAAAAATACGCATTATTCAAATGAGTGCGCGCCTCTCAGCTCGTGCGACGTTCGGCGCTCTTATCAGTCAGTCAAGCAGTCAGACGAGAGTCCAGCGAAACACGCAAGTGGGCCGAAAGAAACAAAGCGGGAGACAGCTCACAGGGTCGCCCCATAATGAAATGTATTATGGCTATACGAAAGCTTTTAACTTTTCTGTTAACAACGTGTCTTTTAAATGCTAATGAGTAAATCAACAGATTAGACGGAGAATGGGTGTTTGGTCTGTTTATGACGCGGCCGGTCGGTTGCCGGCCGGCCGCTGGAACTCTGTTTCGTTCGCCAGAGACCGAGTCCGGCTTGTGTCGAAATTCCACAAGCGATCGTTGCATCATCGAGATGGTAAATATATTTTAACAGATGAATTTCGCCGAAAATTTTGCTGATCCTGACTGTGAACTGTCGGGTTGCGCGCAAAACCGTCAGATTTCCCGTTATTGTTGATAGTTCGTAGAAAATTTGCTAACGACATTCAAGGCAAACTCGAATCACATTTGAAAACCGAGCACCGCACATGTACACTGTGTACGGTCGATGAAGTTCTTTTAAATTCATATCTTCTCTAGAATTCTTCTCACGTTACATAACAGATCGGCTGAAAAGTTCGTATCGTTTCTATGAGAGGGCGCCACTAGAATTAAATCCATACCATTTTCAGTTAGTACCAACCTTCAAAAGATACTTGTATAAATTTGACAGCTGTCTGATTATTAGTTTGTGAGATATTGCATTTTGAGTGAAGCTACTTTTGTTATTGTGAAAAATATGGAAAAAAAGGAATTTCGTGTGTTGATGAAACACTACTGTTATCCAGACTCTGCACCGGGCGAAGCAACAATTCGTAAGTGGTTTGCAAAATTTCGTACTGGTCATATGAGCACCGAAGACGATGAACGCAGTGGACGTCCAAAAGAGGCTGTTACCGATGAAAACGTGAAAAAAATCCACAAAATGATTTTCAATGACCGTAAAGTGAAGTTGATCGAGATAGTTGACACCCTAAAGATATCAAAGGACATATTATTCACGAATATTTGGATATGAGAAAGCTTTGTGCAAAATGGGTGCCGCGTGAGCTCACAATCGATCAAAAACAACCACGAATTGATGATTCTGAGCAGTGTTTGGAGCTGTTATATCGAAATAAAACCGATTTTTTCGTCGATATATAACAATGGACGATACATGACTCCATCACTTCACTCCGGAGTCCAATCGACCGTCAGCTGAGTGGACTGCACGCGATGAACCGAACCCAAAGCGTGGAAAGACTCAACAATCGGCCGGTAAGGTTATGGCGTCTGTATTTTGGGATTCGCATGGTATAATTTTCATCGACTACCTTGAAAAGGGAAAAAACCATCAACAGTGACTATTATATAGCGTTATTAGAGCGTTTCATGGACGAAATTTTAAAAAAACGGCCTCATTTGAAGAAGAAAAAAGTTTTGTTTCATCAAGACAATGCACCGTGTCACAAGTCGATGAAAACCATGCTGAAATTGAACGAATTGGGCTTCGAATTGCTCCCTCATCCACCGTATTCTCCAGATTTGGCCCCCAGTGACTTTTTCCTGTTCTCAGACCTCAAGAGAATGCTCGCTGGTAAAAAATTTAGAAGCAATGAAGAGGTAATCACTGAAACTGAGGCCTATTTTGAGGCAAAGGACAAATCGTACTACAAAAATGGTATCGAAAAAATCGCTATAATCGCTGTATCGCATCTGATGGCAATTATGATGAATAATAAAAACGAATTTTGGCAAAAAATGTGTGTTTCTATTAAACGATACGAACTTTTCAGCCGAACTTTTAGCAAGCAACCTTTTTCAACTTTACCCATGCAGGAACCCGTCGTCAACCCCGACATTCGCAGGTAGAGACATATCCATGGTATCCAGAATGGCGTGCTACATAAGGTGCTACATAATCTGTTGTCAGGACGGAAGGTATCCTTGTAAGTCGTCGCTTACCTACGAGAATCAGCTGGTTATTTGTCAGCATTGTGAATAACCTGCTCAATACGGTGAGCCTTGTGCTGAAGCTTCGAAAAGGACATCTTCAACCAAAGACAAGAACAACCGTTCAAACAACAGTGTAACTAGTAAGCCCAGTACTTCTACTTCAAAAACACTTTCACCATCAGATCCACTAACAACTGCAAAATTAATGCACAACAAGGCGCTTCAAGAGCCACTATCAACGAGCCCAAGACTGCGAACCACCAACAGTGACAATGAGATCCAATAGTAAAATGTTGTAAAACCAAAAAAAAAAGGCTCAAAGGACGACGTAAAACTTGTACGCAAATATGACTAAATAAAATCATTTTTTGAAATAAAAAAATTAATGATTTGTAGTTCGTGGCAAATTTCGTTGACATAAGAATGAAAGAGAGAGGGAGATGAAAATTGTCAAAGTAAAAAACAAACAAACGATTATTAAAAGTCATTTTTTGCAAACCGTGGTAAATCTTGGCATTCTTTTGTTAAATATTACTTCAGCAATGCTTAAAAGAGAATTTTACACTAGTTAAAATTACTAAAAAGCTAGCGAATTCGTAATACATAATGTAACGGCTTAAAAAGTAATTGGCTATTCTAGTTTAAAAAGTGAAGAAGTAATGAACTCAAGTTTATAGTACGTTTTTACTAAATCAGGTTAGTCAGCCAGCGTTTGTTGTCAACATAATTTCTAATCGAATCAGTTTTAGATACCTACCTGCTGTTTGAATAGTTTAGAAAGCAACCTGTGAAATAAAACAAACCAAGATAAACACCAAATTTGGGGTAAATAAGACACCGACAAACTGATAATTCTAAACCTAACCTAAAATATAAACAATCTTGTACCATAACTCTTACCGGTTTATGAGATAAACATAAAGAAGGACGCACATTAGAGACACTAAACGTAAGTCCAAATTTAGTCTGGAATGTATATTCATTAGAGTTAAGAAAATGCAATTACGTTATTATCAATATTGTCAATATATGAATTTAATTTGTCTCGCGATAGAGATTTTTTAACGACGGTGTTGTCGTCACAGGAAATTGTTACCCTGAAATAAAATCAGTTCAAGAAATCGGAAACTTGTCTCTGTATCTCGTTGCAAGTTCGCAACAATGATCATTGAACCGTTCGATTCGAATAAGTTTTTTCGTTCGTAACATATATTTTTCGTTGTCTTTTGGACTTTTGGGTTTTCCGGGTCAAAAAATCATAACCATAGTGGTCGTAAAGAACTCGAGTAAACAAGTGTTCCACAAATAGTATTTCAATATACTTTTTACCTTTTTCTTTGAGATCCGATTTTCACAAGCTCAGATTCAAATCTTGTATGGTGATCCCATACAAAGTTTCTGGATTTTATTAGTATCTGAGCTCCGGTTCCCGAGTTACGGAATGATAACTGCAAAAAGTGGAAATAAGGGCACGAAATTATCCCAGAGATGAAAATGTCTGGAAATGCCATATGAAATTTTTAAATTTTATCTTGATTTCTTATGCTTCAATTGTCTCGTAAATTGTTCAAAATTTTCTCTAGTTTGTTGATTTTGTTAGCAGATTAGCAAATAATCTCACATTGATTTAGACCGGCCCTCAGTTCCTCGTGCCGGAAGTATCGGGAATTGTAATAAGGAACTCAAAAAATGGGACTCATTTGAATTTCTCAGAGATGGTGAAGCTGATTTCTACAAAATTATCATCAAACTTATCTCACAGAACCGTAATTAGGTTTGAATTTCATCCGGTTTTGGTTTTGGTTATGGTTTTGTCATGCAATTACTGTTAAAACCGACTTTTAAAACGAGGCCCGGAGGGCCCAGTGCATATACGATTCGAATCAGTTCGTCGAGTACGCAAAATGTATGTGTGGATACATGTATGTGTATGAAACGTTTTTTATGCACTAACTTTTCTCGGAGAAGGCTAAACCGATTTTCACAAGCTAATATTAAAATAAAATGTCTTATTGGTTATAAATTCCTAAATTTTATTTGGATCTGACTTCCGGTTCCGAAATTATGGGATTAAAATATTAGCACTAACTCTTCTCAGAGATGGCTGAACCGATTTTTACAAACTCAAATTCAAATGAAAGGTCATATGGTCACATAACTTGCTATTGAATTTTGTACTGATCCGACTTCCGGTTCCGGAATTACAAGGCAATATGTGCAAATCTATGAAAAAATGCACATTCAATTTCCTCGGAAATTTCTCAACCGATTTCTACAAACTAAGGTCTTGAAATTCTTTAAAACAGTCTCCGAGAAGTTGATCCTGATCCGACTTCCGGTTCCGGTATTACAGCGCGATAAGTGAAAAAAATTTAATTTTATGAGTATTTTTTCAAAAGTGATGGCAAAACGAGGTGTAAATTTTGATAAAACTAATAGGTAAATTCATCTAGTTGACAGCCCTTGTTAGTTAGTGGATATGTAAATCTATTTAGGGACTACTAGTCACCGGTTTTCGCTTCCGAACGCACCGGTAATAGTGAATAATAGCTCCAAAAACGGAACTCACTTCGATTTCTCAGCAACGGTTGAACCGATTTTCCCAAATCATGATTCTAATTAAAGCTCACAGTGTCTCAAAAGATACTGTGCAATTTCATCCGCTGATTATAGGGCGATGAGTATCAAAACTTTCAAGCTGTCATACAAAGTGATACAAAATCGTTACGCATCGTTACGTGCTGGTACGGAAGAAGAAAACACCAGTGCCTAGCACAAGGCGTGCTTTGTTCAATTTTGTATAGCGTGCCGGGTTGCCACATTCAAATCTATATTAACTTTACATAACTGTTTACAAAATGGAAACAGTTGTAGTAGTTTATACCCAAAGAAAGCTCTTGATTTTATTCAGGTTTGAAAAAAAAATCTTGACAGAATCTTCTATTGATAGTTTTTGAAAATATAAGTAAGATGAGAGAGGCTCGTTTTTCAGTTTTCTCACAAGGCTAACTGCATTAGGGGGTATACCGGTAGATTTGGCTCAAATCTTTGTACGTTACCAAAGTTTCTCAAGGACTTTTGACCGTTTTGACTCGATACTACAAATGCGAGAATTGGTTGGAGCAAAATGGCTATGTCTGTTGGGAAATACATTGAAGTCTTTATGCGGTTTTTACGCCGCTTTTTTTAGCGCGAATTTGCATGAAAAATGCATGAAATGTCTGGTGTCATCCGATTTTTTTAAGTCAAAAAGAAAATTTTCGATTTTTTGTTAAAAAAAAATATTTTGAGATTTCTAAAGTTGATTTTTGTTTTCCAAAAAAAAATTCTTCCAAATTACACCAGATGTAGATTTTTCATACATTTCTAAGACATTTGGCATAGAAAAAATTTTGTAGTTTTGCGTTTTTTACGTGGATTTTCGAAGTTACGTGTGACCTCGATGCATAAATTACTGATTCGAGCTAACTTCGCTTTGACTCCTAGGTCGAGACTCGAACATATGACAGATGAATACTTATAAGATGTACTGAACCACTGAACCAGATTTTAATTAGTAGTTACGTATTTCCTCACACTTCTCATTCGACTGAAGGATGGTATTCCATATCGCAACATGTATTTTTGAACGGAATAGTAATGAATAACGCTAGTATATTTTTTTGGAAAAACAGTACATTTTGCGTAGAAATAAAAAAAAATACAGTTCGCATTTTATCTAATTATTTTTTTATTTTAGTTAATAAAAATGAGAGAAAATTATTATCAGAAGACTTATTGTCATAATCTTAATAGTTTTTTATTTTTCTCCAAGACATTTTTAAGTTCAATATAAACTACAAAAAAAAGCACGAATTAATCATCGAAACAATTTTTCACAAAAATTCAGTTTTTTTAAGAAACGGATATATTTGACAATGGTTTTGATTTAGTGTATTCTTTGTTTTTGGTGGAGACAATTTTGTTTTGTTTTGAATCAATACAATTTAGCGAAATTGTTGTGACGCGCTCTGAACAAAAATGAATAATTGAAAAAAACCACGATGAGAAGGAGAGAAGGAGACAAATCCATGTACTGTTTGCTTGTAGGGAAAACCGACTAATTTTGAAAAAGAAATATATAAAAATGGCCATTTTATTTTAAGTTTTTTTGGTTTATGTTGAACCGCCTTTGAATTAAGTGAATAGAAAAAAACGTTTCACTCATAATCTAACTCACGATCTGGATCAGGAAAACAATTCACGCATGTGAAAAAACTGGCCATTTTCGCCCCGCTCCCCCCTATTTATATTCGCTACGTGTTGTCACTGTTCTTTCTGACGATTTGTCTGGCGGCGAATCGGAATTCGATGCGTTGACGATTTAAAATTCTGTATTAATCTTTTTATATGAAAAATACATTATCGTTTCTTTTTTTTACTGTTTGTAACTCTGTTAGTATTTATCTAATGATCGAGACAGACTTCTATCGACTCTGGCTCTTCTCTAGTGAATGTCTCGATACATCTGGAAACCGCTACTTTCCCAATGTTACTTGCGGTTCATAACCTCAAACTCATTTCTTCAGGTATGCATTATGACACAGTACGTGTTTACTTTCACAAAAACTGACGGGCTTTGTGGCTTTGAACAGACCGGGGCCTATCCATGGAATGGCATTTTCCGTCGCCCCCCGACTGGAATGGCAAAACCAATAATAAAGCGAAAACCAATCAGAATCATGGTTGCCCGCACGGCGATGATGATTAATTTCATCGACATATACAAGGAATTCGAGCTTCGTTCGGCTTGAGGCTTGACTTTCAGTAGTTTGTCGCCATTTGAGCAGACTAAAAACAACAGCGATGAGCACATTAATTTTCCTTAACCGAATCCTATTGAGGTTAGGAACACAATGCTCATAAATCCCATAAATCTAACCAATAAAATTTCCCATTCAGAACACAATTGCACCTGCAAATTTCATAAGACTGCCGTTCCGGTTCCGTGTTACCATTCTCCGGGGGCTCACTGCTCAGGATAAATACAATATCCAACCATTCCAATGGCCAATGATTGCCATGGCATCCTTTGCCCTTCCCGTCGTCATCGTCGTCGTCGTATCAAAGGAGGCCAGGAGTTATTTATTCCAACAGCACACATTGATTGGAAGAGATATTGTTGTTTTTTTTGTTCTGGCGGCTTTCGATTTGCTGGGCCCGGGCCGGAATGGCAGCTCTCATTGTTTCGATTTTATTACCTCAACGATACGTTTGCCGCATACAAAGTGCAAGTTTATATTTGCCGCCCCATGCAGCGCGAGGCACTTTCGTCTTATTGGATGGTGTTTCGTGGTTTTTTTTCCAGAACCCCTGAACAATAAGCGAACCGGGGTGGTGGAATCCGTACAGGTATTGGCTTCCTTTATTGTAGGCGGTTATCTGAGGTTAACCTTCCACAGGATGTAGAACGAACATTGTAGTATCTTTATTTTGATCATCGATTTATATTTTAGTAGTTACTTATCCGTTTCAGGTTACGATTCTCCATAACTCGACACGATCACGTTTCACGATCGCCACATCCGGCGACAAATTCGTCCATCCTTCACGCAATTTAGCTAAATCAAACAGTCGTTTCGATCATTTCCATGCAAAGCACCGCCCGTCCATTAACAGCAAGGCCCTAATCAAATTCCCGAATGCAATAAATCATTTCAGGGTTCATTTTGCACCGTGTAACGATTTCGGGACTTCCTCCGGGCGGAGAGCTCACGTTCGCACCCGGACAGGATCAATCACCGGCGGCTCGGCTCTTCCGTCGGTCCGAGGCTCTTCGGGCTTCGGGTAATGATAGCAATATAAACCACCAAAATTGCGTCGGAGGGAATTATCGTTTTTAGTAATTATAGAGACAGTGACCGACCGATCGTTCGGCACGCGGTTCTGGCTCGGTCCTTCCCGATTATCCGATTCGAATCGTTTTTCCTTATCAAGATGCTTCTAATGGGAGCTGCATTTCCTGCCATGGCTCGTTTGAGAATCGAGAGTCTTGAAACAACAACACGACGAGGCCGCAGTCATTATCCTAATGGAAAAACTTTAGATTTTGGTTTTTACCAGTCCAATCGTTCTGGGAGACTTCTACCATCCGATAGATCTCAGAAACGAAGAGTAATAAACATGCACTGTTTTGTCTTTCTCAGCCAAGTTTTAATAATTTCTTCGATTGATTTTAAACCTGTATTTTTTCAACTATTTGTTTCAATATCAAAATTTATTAAACTATTAGGAACATTCGGGGGTTAGCCTAATTTTGTGCTTAGGGCACACAACCGTTTTGAATTTTGTTTACATTTCGTCTTAGAGTCATCAGTGCATAACAGTTCAAATTGAACTGCTTAAAGCAAAACTCGGCAGTTCAATTTCAATCACTAAGTGTTCTGCAAATAGAAAACTTTTTGTTTAGCACCGAAGTGACTTTCGACTTTACCTGGCCGATTCAGGTTTGGTCATTCAGGGGTTAACCCGATGGGGTTGGTTGAACTAAATTAAATTTGTTTTGAATATTAAGGTAGTATTGTTTTAAAATTCCTTGTAAACTTATTTGTATTCTTTCCAGTCCATTTTTTGTAAAATTTAGATGCCCTGAAAAGGGCCGTTTTTTTTGTTGGTGCTGATGATGAAAGGTGATAATTACCATAATTCAACATTCCATGAACGAGGTCATCCTACGTTTTCCGCGACGGCGAAGAAGCACCAGAATTTCGTTGAAAATTTTTCTCATGTTCGTAATTAATTGAAGTTTCGACCACCAATTATCTAAGGTATATGGGAGCATTAATGGAACTTAATTCAATTTGAACTGCTTTAAGTTATGATGAACCGAAGGCGAAACGCGAAGGAATCGAAACAAAATATGAAAATCATATATCTATACATTTCTAACATCAGAAAACACAAAAAAATCCACAAAATCGTTTTGAATGAGAGAAGTTGCGTGAGTTAGCTAACATCGCAAAGATATCAAAAGAACGTGTTGACTTCATATTGCATGAGTATTTGACTATGGGAAAGCTCTGTTCAAAGTAGGTCCTGCGTTAGCTCACTGTTGACCAAAAAACGAGAACGTGTTGATGATTCTAACACACTGTTTGGTCATGTTTAAACGTAACAAACCGGAATTTTTGAGTCGATATGTGACAATGGATGAAACATGGATTCATCACCTCACTTCTGAGTGGACAGCAACTGGTGAACCTCGTCCAAAGCACAACAATCGGCTGGAAAGGTTATGGCCTCGGCGTTGTGGGGTGGGATCGCAAAGAAGCGGTCGTATTGCAGAGAAAATACAACACACCGTGTCACAAGTCAATCAAAACCATGACAAAACTACATGAATTGAGCTTTTAATTACTCCAAAAAAAGCGGACCACTATTTGTACTGTTTTATTAACCATAATATTAATTCGCATCCCTATATAGCAAACAACGACGTAGTCCTACGTCAAAGACAACTTGCTGGAAGTGTTGAAACTTTTCCGTGAAAAATTGTTGTAGCAATCGACAACGCTTCACTTTTCACTCTATATTTGTTCTCTATTCTTTACTTCTCATTGTTCATTTACAATTTACACTCTTTCACTATTTTCACTATTCATTCTTAACTCTTCATTCTTCGTTCTTCACTCTTAACTTTTTGTTCATCAACCTTCACCCTATCCTTCTATAGTTCATTCAACACTACTCACTCCTCACTATTCACTATTCGCAATTCGTCATTCACTCTTTCTTATTTATTATTCACTTTCCGTTCAATGTATTATTAAAGAATTATATCTAAACCGTATCTCTTTTTAAAACTTGTTAAAAAATTTTGTTATTGTCATCACTATTCACTATTCTCTTTTAACTCTACAATCTTAACACTTCACTTTTAATTCTTTACTTTTTATTCTTCACTCTTCACTGTTTCCTATTCACTCTTCCTTCTTCATTATTTCTTCTTCACTTCTTACTATCCAATCTCTACTTTTCACTGTTCACTGTTCACTTTTCATTCGTCACTCTTTACTCTCCACTTTTCACTCTTCACTTTTCACTTTTCATTCTTCACTCTTCACTTTTTTCTCTCTCATTACACTTAACTCTTTACTATTCACTCTTCACTCTTAACTCCTATCTTCACTCTTCACTCTCTACTCTCTACTCTTAACTCTTCACTTTTCACTTTTCACTTTTCACTCTTCACTCTTCACTCTTCACTCTTCACTCTTCACTCTTCACTCTTCACTCTTCACTCTTCACTCTTCACTCTTCACTCTTCACTCTTCACTCTTCACTCTTCACTCTTCACTCTTCACTCTTCACTCTTCACTCTTCACTCTTCACTCTTCACTCTTCACTCTTCACTCTTCACTCTTCACTCTTCACTCTTCACTCTTCACTCTTCACTCTTCACTCTTCACTCTTCACTCTTCACTCTTCACTCTTCACTCTTCACTCTTCACTTTTCACTCTTCACTCTTCACTCTTCAGTCTTCACTCTTCAATCTTCACTCTTCATTCTTCATTCTTCACTCTTCACTCTTCACTCTTCACTCTCCACTCTTCACTCTTCATTATTCACTCTTTACTTTTCACTCTTCACTGTTCACTTTTCACTTTTCACTCTTCAATCTTCACTCTTCACTTTACTCTTCATTATTCACTCTTGAATCTTCTCTTTTCACTCTTCACTTTTCACTCTTCACTCTTCATTCTTTACTCTTCACTTTTTACTGTTCATCCTTTACTTTTCACTCTTTCATCTCTCAATTTACTGCTCTTTGAATGGCTACTTCCACTATTTATTTTCCAATATCTCGTTACACAAAAGTTGGCAAAAAGTTTTTGTACAAAAGTGCAAAAGTTGCAAATTTCAAAATTGTTATTTAACATTTGATAATGAATGAAGTCTTTAAAAAGCTGTGGGTAAATAAATATCTGCAGCGTTTATTACAATTCTGCAAATCCTATGAGAAGCAAAAGAGACAAAAACAAAATCTCAAGTCAGCGTCCGACGGCAAAGCAGAAAGTGAAGATAGACTTGTGATGCGGTGTGTGTGTTTGATTTCCGTTGACTGTGTTTCCATAGAGATAGGACTATAATTGAACGCTGTGGTGGCCAAGTGAGGCGAAGCATGCTTGGTTTTTCTAGTCAACTTGGCTTTCACTTCATGTGTTTTCATGTGCAGGAGGATAGTTTAATTGACAAAACAATTTCCCCCGTTAGAAGCTAGCTGTGGGTTCGAGTCCCGTCTCTGCGGTTACATTTTCGCGGGTTTCATTACATAGCTGCATTCACATGTCATTTTTTTCAATCTGTTTTCCCCGTTAGATACCGATCAAATTCAATGTTAATATTCATTTGACGTTTTTTCCTATTTTAGTTATATTTATACAATAAATATCATATATGCTGCGTTTATTTAGTTATTGGAATAGATTCTCGAAGAGAAATTCAGAAAACTACAGTTGAAGGGCCGCTTTATCTAAAAAATTGATTTAATATTGACAATATAACGTCATAAAATCCTGTGCAACTGTCATAAAATCTTAGCCGATACCGTCTTTTGACCGTATTTTGCCAGTTTTTGGTCACTGTGCGACTGTGCATAGCGCACATGTACGGACACTCTTTTCAAATGGGTAACTTTTCCGTTTCAAATGGTGAATATTTGCTTTCTGTTGCCTATTTTTTTATTTCAATTGATGGTTTCAGACAAACGCTAAAGCTTTTGTTTTTCATCATGTAGCTGAATCAATCATCAGCTATTAGTATTGGCAGACACACCTCAAAAAGTCCCCTGAAGATGTCACGCTTAACTGGTGAAACTTACTAAACCGCATTATCTCCAGTGGACCGTGGTTTGTCACCGTTTTCGAACAGATTGTTTCTCTTTGTTCATTTGTTAAAGCAGAGTTCACTTCTCACGTTTATGAGCCACTTTTCGATTCAGCGCAGTTCCTAAATTAGAGGTCTTATATTAACAATCGCGTTTGGACCGATCCCGCGGTTTTCTAATGGGAACTAATTTTATTTCTGTCAAGGGGCTGACAAATGTTCCGGTTGCTTTGTAAGACGACATTTATCGCCATTTTCCGTGCTCAAAGAAACAAAAAACACAGCCTTAGACAGGAGAATGGTGGGAAAAGCGAACGATAAAATTAGTTGATTTCATCGTTTCTTCATTCGTCATTCGCAATCACGGTATAAATTAGTCTTCCAATCATTGCATTTTAATGCACTAAACGAAACGATCACGTTTCATATTCTTGTAATAATATCAATTTCAGGTTAATAGCTACGGAATGGTTGGTCTTTACCGCAGCTCGACAGATGCATCTTATTTCCCGATGGTGGTTTTCCGTTTCGGACGGCAATCTATCATTTATCGCAAAATGAAAGACTCTCTGCGGGGATCAAGAGAGAAACACAACCATCAAATTACCTCCAACCTCTCGTCATCGCTGACTTGACTAACTGACGGACTGACTGGGTGGCGGTGATCATTTTCATTTGTTTCCAGAATTATGAGATTGGCGCAGTTGACGAGTTGAAAGCAGAACAAAGCAAATGTACGGGGAAAGCGTTTCGGCATCGCCATCGTTTTGCGATTCGTTTCCCAACGTAAAAAAAAGAAATTACTTTTAATAATGCACATTTTACTACGGTTCAGTGCATATTTATCATTTGAAAAAAAAAAGAAACCCGCTTTATTGGCCGCACGATCGTTGTAAGAGAAGAGGTCTCGATCTGAGTGGAAATTGCTTTTCTGATTGCATTCGCCATATTGGATTCTTGAGGGGAAAACCGCAGAAAGCTATTCTAACAATGTTGCATCGTTCTCTGCTAGATCCGGGCTCTTGGATTTGTTCTTCAGTGTTTCATTTGTAATGTTGTCATAGAGGCTTTGAATAGAGATGTGTATCTATAATAATCAAAATACTTTCGAAACACAATACCGAATAAATAAAATATTGCAAAAAAATTCTGCTGAGTGACTTTGCTGATAACAATTTAAATTCCATAAGCGGCATTCAAGATGGTGAGTTTAAACGTAAACTTCCAACGCTTTGCAATAGATGGCACCACTAGTAGATTTTTTTCACCGAAAATCATCACCAGTTTCGACCCAAATTGGTGTCAGAAGCCTATAGCTTCCTGCTGGAGACCTAGGCGCCGAACGAATACGTCGTAGAAAGACTTTAAAGAAAAATAATACGATTGCCGTTTACATCCCATAAGTGGTATTCAAGATAGCAGCTCAAGAAGCGAATTTCCAGCATTTTACCCAAGATTTTACCCCCACCATTTACCCCCACTAGTAGATTTAGGAAAAGACACGTGTTAGGGTGAAATGGGGAGAGATGTCGCACGTTTCTTTAAACTAAAATAAAATGGACAGGGAGTAACGAATCACTACTGTAAATATTTCATAAATTTCTATTTATTCGAAGAAAAATCAATGATGATCATGAACGATTATTAGTAGCAAAAATATTTTATTTTTTAGGAGAGATGTCACTTTGTAGGCTTGTGAATTAATTCGAGGTGGGTAAGGTTGAAAGGAAACACTCGGTATAGACTGAAAAAAAAGGCTGTGAATGTATGTTTGTTAATCTCAAACCATTTTCACAGAATGTAGAATCGTAAATTGAGAATAAAGAAAATTGAAAATGTCTACTGCTCTTCTTTAATACTTTCCATGGTTCCTTTTACACAGGGTAAACATTCTACATGCTGTAAATAAGAAACAAGGCATTCTTCGATCGACAATAGGCACATTTCACGTCACGCGTTTCATATTGATAGGACGGCATCCCCGCTATAGTTTTTGTGAGGCATCTCTTCAGCTTTGTAGATAAGGACGCCTCTCAATTATAAATGACGATGAACAAAACTTTTGATTGAAAAAATATCTTCGACAACACTCTGTGCATTTAATACCACTTTTGTAGAACGAACGACTATGAGAAAGCCTTTGTTCAAAGTATGTGCCGCGTTTGCTCACCGTTGACCATAAACGAGAACGTGTTGATGATTCTGAGCAGTGGTTGGCCATGTTTAAACGTAACAAAATTGGAATTTTTGCGTCGATATGTGACAATGGATGAAACATGGATTCATCTTTTTACTTCTGAGTGGACAGCAACTGGTGAACCTCGTTAAAAGCACCCGAAATCACAACAATCGACTGGAAAAGATTTTTTCATGTACGTGGTGTAATATTTATCGACTATCTTGAGAAAGGCAATACTATTTACAGTGAAGATTATATAGCGTTATTGGAGCGTTTGAAGGTTGAAATTGCAAAGAAACGACCGCATATAGCGAAGAAAAATTTTTTGTTTCATCAAGACGAGGCACAACGTGTCATAAGTCAATCAAAACAAAGACAAAACTACATGAATTGATCTTCGAATTGCTCCCATATTTACCGTATTCGCCAGATTCGGCTCCCAGCGACTACTGGCTGTTCGCAGACCTGAATAAAATGCTCACCGGTAAGAAATTTCGCACGAATGAAGAGGTTATCTCTGAAACTAAGGCTTATTTTGAGTCGAAAAAATAATAAAAAAGATAAATCGTTCTACAAAAGTGGTATTGAAATGTTACAACGGCTCTGAAATGATTGTGTTGCTGTTGATGGAGACTACGTTGATGAATGAAGTTAATTTTGAACCAAAAAACTCGTGTTGTCTTTGTTAGGACTTCTTTTCAGCCCATGTGTTACTACCAACTTTGGGTGCGTTCTGCAAGTTTAACAGTTAATATAAGAACTAATTGGCTCATGTGGCATGTTCCTCAAGTTATTTGAAGGAACGTTCTACTTGAACCAATTAGTTCTGATATGAACTGTTTAACTTTCAGAATGCATCCAAAGTTTGTAGTAACACATGGGCTGAAAAGTCCTAACAAACAAAACAACGATTTAATCCAGTGAAATATGTGGACCGGAATCGGTCCGATCATCAAACCGATTGATCACGTTCCTCTATTATCATATGATAAAACTGGATGAACTTTCTGTCGTATTACTAATAGTGGTAAAAAAAACCCGACTTTCTTCAAAATCTGTATGCAATCAGTATTTTTTTCGAAATCCGTATAAAATGCAGTAAATTTTACCAATTCACTTGAAAAGCAGCAGAATACTGAAAAATTCGTATTTCTGGTAACCCTACCGCTGAGACATTTTGGCTTTGGTTATGTGGCTGCGCAACATCAATCATCCAGGGGACATAAAAAACAAAACAATTACTAATGTGATGCATTCGAAATTACCCATTTCTTTCAATATGATCCTTTCGGTGAAATGAAGTGGTGAATGGTGCATTCTGGAAGTTCAACAGTTAATAAGTTCAACTGAGCTCAACTTGCGCAGGCTTTCAACGATTTAATCCAGTGAAATTTGTCGACCAGAATCGGCTATATGATAAAGCAGGAAAAACTGTCTGTCGTATCACTTATATTGGAGAAAAAAACCGACTTTATTCGAAATCTGTATAGAATCAGTACTCTTTGCAAAATCCGTATAAAAATTCAAAAATTTTTACCTATTTACTTGAAAATCAGTAGAATACTGAAAATTCCTGCCGCCGAGCCATTTAGGCTTCGGTTATGTGGCTGCGCCATAAAAGGAGACATAAAAAACAAAACTATTAATAATGTGATGTATTCGAAATTATCCTTTCGGCGAAATGTCCCCTTCGGCAAAATGACCCTTTTGGCGAAATGTCCTTTTCGGCGAAATGTCCTTTTCGGCGAAATGCCCCTTTCGGCGAAATAGCCTTTTCGGTGAAATGACGTATTCGACTAAACGATTTTCGGTGAAATGGCACTCGCAGAAACAACTTTCTGCAAAATGGTCCGCTCCCAACATGAGCATAAAAAATAGACCTTCTGTAATGCATCATTTGCACTGGATTCCGGTACTGAATTTTGGTACTAAATTCAGAACCTGGATTCTGGTGTATCTGAACTCTGAACTTAATTCAAGGATTTGAATTCAGTTTCTGCGTTTAGTTCCAGAATACTTCGGTTCAAATGTTGAAACTAGGACTGCATGGACTCTGGAAAGTTAAAACTAAGGCTCTGGAATCCGAGTTTTGGAACTGGTTTCATGAATAGATTTCCGAACTGAATTTAGTGCTTTAATTTAAGTTAGGAGTTCGTACTCAGAATTCTGAAGCAGGAATTCAACTACAGAGCTGTGGAACAAAATTTTTGATTTAAGTTCTGAACCATAATGAACTCATTTTGAGAATTCAGATCCTGCATTCTGGATTTCAATTCGGAACTTAGGTACGGGAACTAGATTATGGAACTGTATTCAGTTCCTTTGTTCAGATTTGGAATTCAATTCCAGAATGAATTTCGGGAACTAGATTCTGAAGATGAGTTCAGTTCCAGAGTTCGATTCGAACGATTCGCAATATGTATGAGCCGAAAGTTTGTCCCGGGTTGCCAGTTCAATGCATAGGGCACTGGTCTAACAAACCAGTTTCCGTATGTTCGAGTCCCGACCTGGAAGGATTCGTAGTGTCAGTAGAATCGTAGCACCAGCTATGCCAACGGTTCATTACACTCTGAATAGGATGCGAAGTCTGTTGGAACATAAGGTGAAATTCCACTACAGGAATGTAATACCAAGGTTTTGCTTTTTTATGAGCCGACGTAAATTCGGCACCCCATAAGGGATGTCAAACTGTCTGCCAAAACCTTCCACGGTCAGTACAGAAAGGATTCATTAACTCCACGAAGAACGATGAACCCCTCCGACTACAGCTCTCCACTACATTAGGAGAGTGGACGGTGGAGTATCCTTCAATTTTAGCTCCACATGCACATACTCAACCACGCATGGATAACCAAAAACCCGGATACATAGCTTCGTCAAATCAGATGGCAAGAAGTACCGCATGAATAATACTCAGCTCTCTGAGCAGGCCATGTGATAGTTGAGCTTGTAATAACTCCAGTCAGAGCTCTGCAATGATGCCTGGAATACTGCAATAATGCTTGAAAAAATGCAGTAGACACTTTAACATTTTGAGACTCAAATCTGGTAAAAATGCTTCTGTCTGAGCGCAAGTTTGCAAGCTGCGCCAGTGGTTTCTGTGTGTATGGACCACTTTGTCACAGCACAACGTATAAAGGAATGCGCTAGGCTCTACTCAACCGCACCAATGCCAGTTTATTCATTAGGAGAACACATATTACAACGTTCGGATTTGGATACGATTTTTATGGACGCTTGGAGCGAATTAGAAAATCAAAGCTCAAACTAATAACAGAGAATTAAATTCTGGTCATACTGTAAATCCGCATGCTTTTTACTAGCGGAAGCTCATATCAGTAACGAGTAAAAAAACATTCAAAGGTTCAATTCGTCCAAAGAGACCAAAAATGTTTTCATTTGCACGAATCATCTTCGACTCGCCAGTGTATAGCAGCTCAAATTTATCTACTAGTGCACCATAGAAGCTCAATTTGAACCGAAATTGGCTGGATTTTGTCTGTCCATCGCAAGTTTCACAGAACAGAAACGTAAGTTCTTCGATGACATGCCGCTTCTCCTTGTCCAATCTATTGCATCGTGTGAGTGCTTTGTTGTTTGTCATTTTCCTGCAAACGCCAATCTTTATGTCCAACATTAATAATTCACCCGACGAATTATTGTTATTGCGATTGACATTTTATTGCAATGGTTATCTGTTTTGCTGCACCATTCTCTCTCTCTCGCTCACGAAGGTAAATCCAATCGTCGTCGTTTTTCGGGTCACGAATTCATTTTCCCACCCCTTCCAGGCAAACTCAGCAGCAATCAGCAAGACTCAGCGAGGTAATTTATAATTAATTTGAGAAATGAATGTAAAATTCATACGCTTTTGCTCTCGCTCTGGCGAAGGTCCGGAGCAGAGCAGAATCAAAATTAAACTTATATCACTCTTCATTTGGCGTAATACCTTTTTACAGATTCATTTACAGCCATTTTTATTTGTTTACACCATCACCAACACCACCCGGGCGTCGTCGTCGTCGTCGTCGTCGTCGTAGTGTAAAAACCAATACCAACTTGACGGAGTTGAACGGTGGGTATTTGCAACAACACGCACACAGTTGTGCGCCTTCTTCGCCCAGGTTGGATCGGTGTGAGTACTTCAGGTTCAGGGGAAAAATGCATTTTCCACCACAGCGCCAGTCTACTTGGTTTCAAAATTGTCTGCTGGTCTGCGAATCCGAAGTTTCCAAGAGCAACAACGAACGGATCCTATTAGAGACTCTGAATCGCAATCGTTAATATTTAAATCGTAATTGAATACATTTTTTCATCATCTTCCAGCGATGATCAAATTGAAGAAAATGGACTTTTATGCAATGAAGTAAAATGAGTTTTCTTCGCTCGGAACGAAGGAAGTCACGCCTTAACCGCGCGACGGCTTTGGCGTTGAGTTGCAAAACAAAGCAGGCCGCGGAATTGTAATTTTACACGAAATTGCCCAGAATTGCTACATTGTGGTACAGCGCAAATGAGCGTACTTTCAGATGATTGGAGCGAAGGAGTGTGTGCCACGAAATGCCACCAACCTTTGATGATCTTTGGGAAGTTGAAACGAGTGAAAATCAGCGTTTGTTCAGGTCATATCTAGTCCGGGGCCGATCAGAGCCAATCAAAACAAATGATTGCACGGTTTGATGCCAAAATGTTAGGTATCGTATCGAGTATAGTCGTATTTTGAACACAAAGGGTAATAAAGGCAATTGGATTTTTATGGTTCTGAGTAGTTCTGCTACCTTTCGTAATTTGCTTCCTAAATATCATCTTCGACTCGTCAGTGCCTGACAGTTTATGATGAACTGTTATGCCACCGAGCAGTTCAATATAAACCGTTAAGCAGACGAACAGTCGAAGACGAAACGTATATAAAATTAAAAACGGTGATGTGACCTAATTACAAATTTAGTTCAATCCCTAAATGATTCCTAACTAAATTCTGACTGTTTATCTGAAGAAAAAGTACTTCAAAATAACTAAGGGAGGCATTCTTCAAAAATATTTTCCTCCAATGTCGAATAAGAACTCAAAAGTTGATTTGGGCTTACACTAGCATAACCTTTTCAGTTTTTCACAGTTTTGACCCAAGGAATGAGAAATTCTTCGTTTGCTAGAAATAAAAAGTTTCAACACATCTCACATCTCGTCAGATCCGATAAAAATCAAAAGCAGTCTATTTTTATAGACGTACATACTTTTATTTGATTCTAAATTTGTGAAAATCAACTCAGCTGTCTCTGAGAAAATTCCAAATTTTTTAAAATTTTAACTCTCACAGTCGATATTTTTTCGAAAGCAAAGAAAACGCATAACTTCGAAAATTTGCTTAAGAAAAATTCACGCAGCTTTAAAAACTCTCATGAAAAAGTCAATATACAATGATACAATCGTTTCTGAGTGATTGAAATATAAAATACAGCGTGGTATTTAACCTAGATTTGTTTTTAGCACGATTCCTTTTTGGCAACACATTTGTTCGACTGTGACATATTACACATAATATTGGAAATTCTGCATTATCTACAAAGTAATAAATTTTTATAACTGAATCGATTGTAACTGTCTTCAACTACAGCCACAGAAAAAAACGAAATCATTATATCACTAAAATATATAGGAAATAATCCTTAATTCGGTACTTTTCAGGGCCAATAATAAAACGAATGGCAAAAACGGCCAGTCTTGCTCGCGACCATGTAAATTCCATAACAACCCCTTGACAGTTATATAACTGGGCAGTAAAACAAACAGATAAAAATATCACGAAATTAAATTTCTGCTACATATCCACTGTACAGTATCATAACAATATGTGGCGCTCAGAAATTCCACAGTTTTGTGCCTATTCCTGGTGGCAAAGTAGAGGCGAAAAGGTATTCTAATTCAGAAGATTCTTCTATAGAAACAATAACAAATAACATGCATGTAGATAGCTTTAAGACAAATGTTATATAAAAAATAAATAAATAAATATTTGTGTAAAATTCAATACATAATGTACTGGTGGTTATTTCTTTCCACGATTTTTCCTCAGAACTAAAAATAAAAATGTCATAATGCAATATTAGTGACTTGAAACTCTTTTCAATGGAACTCGTGGATAATAAAAATATACTTAGTTGCTATATTAGACGATATATTCTAACAAACTGAGTTTCATTGAATTATCGACTTTTGTTGGTTTAGTTTTTGACAAAATCACACTGAAAAAAATCAGTTTGGACAAGGAAAAAACTTTCTATCTTTTTCGCTTGCAGTGCCCAACTTGAATTTCTGACTGTAACTCGAGAACATAATCATTTAACTTGTAACAAAACTTCATCCAAAACAAGAATGTTGTTTGGTTTTGCAAATCGATGTTAAATTGTTAAAGTCGATAAGTTTTTTTTTAATTTTTATTCCAAAAATTAACTTTGTACAAATCACTCATGCAACACTTTTTTGTAGGATTTGTCATTTTTCGATTACAGTCGTTTGAAAAAAATGGTTAAAAAAAGTTTGGCTCTTGACAAAAGACAGTTTAGATCATTTAAAAAAAAAAAAAAAGAAAGTATGCAGTGTTTTTTTGTTTGTGACAAAGTCTTCATGTACAGCAAGTTTCATTAATATCTGAGAGGGTGCTTGTAGCTCTTTTGGTTAAAATGTATGGCCCTCAGAATGGATGATTTGTGCCAATTACTTCACTGTTGTTCACTTTACGGTATATTTTGCTCCTAATGCAGACGACCAGCAGCTGGATGCCGATATAATCGCTCGCTGTTCAAAGGTAAATTTACACTGCGAACGTTCCACAGCCGAACTGCTCATAGCATAACTAGCTGTGGTTGTTTGTAGTTCCACTGTTTTGACATCGACTGAAGCTAGCAGGGTCGTCTATGTATTTATAGATTCGATTGATTTTTAGGTTTTGTGTTTGGACTTATTTTTTCACTATTTAAACTACGTTTACGTAAGAAACGCGATATTGATCTTTCCGTTCTATCATTCGATTAGTGAAAGAATTAGAGAAAATCCGCAAACAAGGAAAAAGTTATCAGGAAAAAAAATCAAGAGTAATTTCGTTACACTTTCGTGTTTTGGAATTTCAAAAATGTATTAAATTTGTAAGTTCAAAAATACTTATTGGTGCCAAATATTTTCCCCAAACACAAATAAATAACGCCGAATAAATGCGAGTAAAAAGATAGAAACATACCGAATTTGGATGTTGATTATTTCATTTCGGAGTGGCATATTTAAGTGGAAGAAACTAGAAAAAATGCTAGTTGATCAAAAAGAATTGATTTCTGACATTCAGAAGGGTCAAATTGTGGAATTCTCTACGATATTAAATACTGTTCGAGGCATTTTTTTTCGAACGCGGAGCAGTCAAATGCAGGCTTTATTTGTACTCGTTTGGTGCGAATTCAGCACTGCGAAAATCGCTCAACGCTTATGAAATTATTCTAGATTTGCGCTAAACTAATAGTTTTTATCTCCGTTCTGCAAAGAAGCAATCTGCATAGTTCTTTAGATAACATTTATTGACTTGGTTGATTTTAAATAACGTTCCCCAGCGTTGTCCACTTTTCCTTGTATTTTGCTCCAATGCAAACGACCAGCAGCAGGATGATGCAATTGATTCAATACGAAACTGAATTCTGAGAATTAAAGGGAGGTCGCTTGATAGGGGAAATATGCAATAAGCTTTTGTGTGCAAAATTCTACCACAGGGGATCAACTAAAATGTGAACCACACCGTCCATGCACAGTCAAATTTGAAACCAAGTTCCTTTGCTATCAGCAAGTTTTCTGAGTTGTATATCATCACATGCACAGTAGTTCAGTTGGCACAACAATTTCCCAGAACGATTCAATTTGTAACTGTCTCTTACAGCTTGTGACGTGAGGTTTTGGATATCGTTTTCTTTTCTTTTTTATCAGTCATAATTATTTTATTTATTTTAACAGTCATAATTTCAGTATGTCTTTTCGTTGGATAATAGAGAAAAGTTCTGCCTTAGGTATGTTTTCTTGTGGCGTATGTGTGACAATTTTTTGAGTCATTTATGGTTTTGGTTTTACTTGTGTAAAAGACAAAAACGAAAACATTCGAAATCAAACAGTTTATTTGCGACCCACCAGGTTCCACGGAGAAAATGAAGACAACATTTAAGTTTTGGGGATGAAGATGTGAATGATTGTGTGTATTACTTTTGTTAGTATTTGGTTCTATTAAGTGCTATCTAGATCTATTTTCTGGTCCTGAAAACTGGATCTGATTATCGAACAAGATTTCTGGATCTGAATACTGAATCTGAACCTGGATTCTGGACTGAGGTTCTTTATCCGGATATAGAAGAACTTAAAGCAGAATTCAGTACTTGGATACGTCACATGGATCTGGATTCGAGGTCTGTACCGAGATTATGAATCTGAACTCCTGACAGAGACCTTAAACTAGATTCTGAATCTGAACCTGAGCCCGAAACATAGGCTAGGACTTGGATTCTGGACCAGAATTCTGTTTTCCAAACTTTCGCCAGAGTTTCTGAAACAAAACTTTGAACCTAGACTGTGGACGTGATTCTTGATCAGTATTTTGCCCTTGGACTATGAACTTGGACTGGATTCTGGACCTGAGTTCCTCAATTCTAAACTTGAACCTGACTTATTGACAGAGATTCTAAACATAAAACAGGATTCTGAATCCCAGGGCCCGACGAGTTTTCTGGATCTGAAACACTGAATCTGGGCATGGATTTTGAACCAGAATTCTGACAGAAAAATTCTGAACCTGAAGCAGAAATCTGCACTTGGATTCTGAGCATGGAATCAGATTCTAGACCTGAACCTAGCTTATGGATTTGAACCACTGACGTAGATTTTGAGTGTAAATCTGGCGCAGGATTCTGGACCCGGATTTTTACTCTGATAATTTGACATGCGCCAGAATCGTGAACCTGGAACTTGATCCTGATTTTGGATTCTGAACCTGAATATGGATCCAGGAATAGAGCTCTGGGCTTGAATTCTAGGTTTAAATTTGAACCAGACCGCTCTGCTTGAATTCAGAACCTGGACCAGAATGGAGTAACTTGACATAACCTCTGAATATGAATTTGAGATCAGAATCTGAAATCTGAACCTAATTTTGGGACTTCAATTCTGGACCAGAATTCTTAGCCTGGACCTGAAACGAGATGCTAGACCTCAACTCTTGTCCCATGGATATGAATTCTGAACTTGGACCCAGATTCTGGACCAAAATTCTTGACATAGTTTTTACCTGAGCCTGGATTCTGAAAAATAATTCCCGACCTGGACTTTGGTTCTGGGCCAAAATCCTGATCCCGGATTTGGATTCAGGACCGGAACTCCTGACAGAGTTTTGGAACCTGAAACTAGATCCTGAACCTTGACTCTTCACCTGAACTTTGGACCTAGTTTCAGAACATGGCCTGAATTTTGGAATTTTGGAAGGGTTCTAGACTAGAGATCCTGACAGGAATTCTTAAATTTCCGTGACTTGAATCCAAAATCTTGTTCAAATACAGAGTTAAGGTTCAGAATCCTGCTTCCCGGAACAGAATTTAGGTTCAGATCCAAAATTTCTTCAGAAATTCAGATTCAGAGAGAAATTCAGAATCTAGGTCTGAGATAAGAATTCATGTCCAAAAGTCCAGGTCTATACTTTTGGACATGAATTTTTATCCCGAACTTAGATTCTGGATCTGAATTTCTGAAGAAATTTTAGATCTGAACCTAAATTCTCATCTGAGAAGAAGGATTCTGGACTTTAATTCTGTATTTGAACAAGATTTAGAACTTGAATTCTGAAAATTCGTAACACCACTTAAGTATTTCATTTTCATTTTCTTACTCACAAATTTCACAAGAATTCAATGATTTACTAATCACATCATTCTTACAACTAATAGATTGGCTTGGTTCTGGATTGTTTTCCACATTTACTCAGATCTCCGAAAGATTTTTTTTCAATTGCTCACCAGTTGTCAATTTTGAGTTTACTACCCACTAAAATGAGCTAGGGAGTCCACCAGTAGGGCTGTAGGGGCCACTTTGGGAATGACTGATCAAGAGCGATACACTTGACCCATCGGCTCTCCAACATTTTGATGGCCTTTGAAATGAAAGATTTTTTCTAGGCCTTCAAAATAGGCTTCCGTTTCTGCAATGGCCTCAGCATTCGACGAAAATTTTTTTCCCTGAAGAAACCTTTTCAGATTTTGAAATAGATAATAGTCGCTGGGGGCCAGATCTGGAGAAAACGGGGGATGGTGAACCAATCGAAATTGGATATTGGGCCATCTAGAGGATTGTTCGCAACAAATATATACACGGTTCGAAACCATTCATTCTGATTACTATTCCTTTCTGTTTTTTTCTAAAACTTCACAACTCTCCGTCTTTCTTTCTACTCACAACAGTCTAGGTTTTTCTATCCTGCTAGATGGCTTGATCATACTTTCCCTACCGTTCCAACCATGACAGATAATAACAATAAGGGCAACTTTGTTTTTACGATCGCATCGGCACCGTGATGGAATCGCGAATGGAATTAAACATGGGAAAACATTTTCCACGGTAGACTTGGCACACCAGAAAATGGGTAGAGAATATGGGCGCTGCAAAGCCGTCACATGACTGCTCGATTTGAATGATTTGAGCTAGCTATATTAAAGCATTTTCTTTAATATTTCTTTTCTGTTTCTTGAAACGTTTTACTCTGAAAATTTATTCTTTACTACTTCGACCAACGATGACAATACTTACTCGAGTAGAAGCCAGTTTCAGTTCAGAGCTACGTTCTTGAAATCAAATAAAAATCCTATTATTTCGCTCATACCCTTTCCCCGTCATCATGTTTATTTTCCCAACATTGCCTGTTAAAGGCAAAATCGCCGCCCTAACAGAGGAGTTATTACTACACCAACAATGTGTGAGATCTGCACAGTATTATCGCCGAGTCGAACTGGCACAGACACAGCGATAAAATCCCATTCAATATAAATATCTTCAACCCGAACGACGCTACGAAACTTTTCTCCACCCCCTCACGCGTTCACTCACACCGACACCGACATCGGGAAAGCGCATCCGATTTACAGTAAAATGTTTTCATGTTCCAGGCTGTATGCACAATTGTTTACGAGTAACAAATCCTCCGAAACTTTCGAATAAGTTAACTCTTCTCAACGCACAATGTTTCAACATCACAGAAAGTACCCCACCCGAAATGCTAGAAAACTCACACCACCATATCCGGGCACACTGAATGCATCGCAAGCTTCCGTATCGGTGTATTGGTATCATCCCGGTGTCAGCCAATCAACGTCGTTTTGTGATACTGGCACAGCATGCTTTGTTTACAGGTTTCTTCCCGGTGTTTGTTCGTTCGCACTCGTGAGCTGAAACGGAGGAGGAGGGCGTGGCCTACTACGGCGCGCTACAAGACAAAATCAAAACCCCCGTGTTTCAGTGACATGCTGGCGTTGAAAGCCAATTGCACAATCGCCTCCTTTTCGACCAGTCACTCACTCTGGCAGTCCATTCAGTCAGTCAGTCAGTCAGTCGGTGTTTTGATTGTCATTCGCGCGGGCAAGCTGTCTGTCGGGTGCTGTTTCGTTTTGTACTTCGTCATCGTTGTCGTCGTTATCGTCGTTGCCGTAAGTGAGAAGTTTAGGGAAAAGAAGCGAGTATTTTGAAAAAAAAAGTGAGACAGATTGTTCGTCTGTTGGATGGTAATGATTTCTATTAACAGTCGAGACATTGTGACGTTTTATGTGATCGTCAAAAGAAATTAATTACAGTGTATTAGAAGGATTTTACGGTTGACACTTGGTGACACGAAACGTGTTGCCAGTTTAGTTACAATTCGAAATCGTTGTTTTGTTTTTTTTGTTAGCAACACTACTTGAAGTGGTAATGTTAGGCAAAGTGGAACTGTGATTATTAGTTCTGAGTATAGGTTCGTGATTCAGTACTCGTTCGAAGGAGAAAGGCCTAGAAAAAAAAATCATTCAAAATTCCGCCACTAGCGATAATGTCATCCGCAACGCACGAGGAGGAGGACCAGGATCACGATCAGGAGATCAATGTGGACGCGGACTCGGACTCGCATTCGAGAATGTCGTACAATAGCGGTGGTTCCGAGGATATCGATCTGGATGGAAACGGGAGCTCGTGTTACGACGAGTCGGACATTACTAGGTAGGATAGTGATTTGTTGAACAAGTATTTTACTTGATACCGTGATGTTTCCGAACACCCGAACAACTATTTCTATGATGAAAGACATATATAACAGTATTGATTATATGCCATTGATGAACACTAGAAAATCAGTGTATTTATAGTCCTTCCCTGCGGGACTAAATGCGTGATGGTAGAAATTTGTGATGCATATATTCCTATAATTATTTCAATAGTCGATTCGTCTCTTGAATAGTAGATAAATAGCTTAGCTATCTCTCTGTTTTGAGCTTAATAACTGTCTATTTACAGTTATTTAGTTAAAAAATACGGAAACATATTCCATAATAGATGAAAATCTAAACAAAAGCAATTTGATAGCAATGATCAAACTTTTTTTAACATTTATTTCAACTTTATTTTAACCATTTTTGGTATTTCGTCGGAGGAATCGATCAAATTATTCAAACCCTGAACTTTGTAAGTGAATTTAATCCTCATTCCGTATTTTCTCATACCGCATTTGTTTTTGAGTATTTGAAGAATCCAGTTATATCTTCTTCTTAACCCTTGTTTGAATGCCAATTATATTTCGATCCTTTTCTTTCGACTCTGATTTGATTCGTGTATCAAATCAAATCAAAAGAATTTTAAGAGTTTAAACAGACATGCCCGAAAAACAATTTTAACCTCAATGCTAAAATCCTTTACAAATTGGCAGCTTACCATTGAATCTAACTGTAGCAAAAAGCATCCATCGTAGTAACGTCGAAATGGAAGAACTTGTTACGTACTTGTGTGCATTTTTTTGGAAATTTCCGCACAAAATTGTTTGTAAGACTAATCTTTTGACTAAGAATTTCCAGAGCAAACGTTATTGAAAAAATATGCAACGCACTCCATCTATCACGTAATGTTATTGAGAAACTGTTCCCCGAAGGTGCTGTCTAATTAGATTTAGTTAGTTTTAGTCTAATCAGTCTAAATTAATATAATTTTAGTTTATTAAGTGCTAATAATATTGGAATAAGTATTAGAAAAATGTGTCATTTGGATGATTGTAATCTGTTGATACAAAAGATGAGGAGGTTTTATGCCTGTTGGAGAGTTTTTGCTCTGTAAAATTTTGAAGTCGTAGAAATTTTGTCGAGGCAAGCATTTTGGTTCCAAAATCAAGTTACTGTGGATAATCGTCAAAAATGCTACATCAGAAAGAAGCTTTTCCATGATTCTTTGGACAATGCGCCAGTCGTTTTTCGCACGACAGGTAATATTTTCATCCTTTTTTGCACTGCAAATTTTTTAAACTGTGAATTCGTTTGGAGCAAAAGTCAAGTTATTATGGATAAACAAACTATCAAACATGTTACAGCAGAAAACTTTGTGGCAAGCATTTGATCAGCAAAAGTCAAGTTACAACGGAAAAACCGTCAAAAATGTTACAGTGAAAAAAACGGTTCTTTTGAGGTCTTTTGAAAAGTGCGCAAGGTCGTTTTTTTTTTACGGTAATTTTATTATCTATATAACTTGCAGTCGTGGAAATTGTTTCGGGCAGGCGTTTGCTCACAAAGTTAGTCAAACTACAGTGAATAAACTTTAAAAAATGTTACCACAGAAAAACTGCATTTCTGAGGGTTTTAGAATAGCGCGCAAAAGTCTTGTTTTCCACAATAATTTTTAACCATGTTTTTGCTTTGTAACTTTTGAAGCTGTATAAATTTTGTCCAGACAAGCATCTGATTCCAAAAGTCCCAAATGCTACAGCAGAAAAATGCTTTTTTATGGTTCTTTGGACAGTGCACCAGTTATTTTTCGCACGGTAGATAATTTTTTCATTCTTTTTTGAACTGTAAACTTTTTAACCGTGAAAGGTTGGTTAAGGTCCAGAGCTCAGTTCCAGTTCCAGTATCCACTCATTAGTAAAAAAAATCTGCAAACAAAATCACGTAAAAGGAATTCCCTTCCCAAAAATTGCTTCAGTATTGAATCAATCCGCACAGGAAGCAGTTCTGCTGCGGGACGTTTGCAGTGCGAGCTTCGCTTCAAACAAGAGCGATTGCGTCATCCATCTGCTAATCGTTTGCATTGGAGCAAAATTCATCGAAAAGTGAACAACGACCGTGAAAAAGAACTTTTGGAATTACTTATCTGTTGAAATATGCAAATCGGGAGTGAAACTAATCGGTTTAGTGAAAATTAATAGTTCGATAGATTCTAACGTAGCAACATAATTTTTTCTTCATACCATAGGAAACATGTTTTGCAGTATCAGTTGAAATTTTCAGTGATATGAGATAATCACAAATAACTCAATATATCAATGTTTAATATGAACGAGCATTAAGGTGAAATTTAGTATCAAAACAAGGCGAGTAGAATTCCAGCCGCATAAATTGAACGAATCATTGCATATCGAAGCATATCGTGTAAAACCGACACAAAGATATACGGAATATAGGCAGTGATTGAGCACACTGGGCTGACGACACGTTTTTTTTATGCTAATAAACAGACAGTAATTATGGAGGGTTATAAACCATGAGTATTTTTAATTGATTAATATGAGGAAGACATATTTGTGCATGTTGTTTGAGACGGTCAATTTAGTCATTCAACTTATAATCAAAATGCTCTTATAATTCAAATTGTCAATTTCAGGTTTGAATTTCCGGAATTTTATTTCCGAATCCAGGAATCCGAAATTGAATTGCAGAATCCTGGTCTAGAAATCAATTCCGAAATTCAGCTCCTAAAATCAGTGGTGAAATCCAGCTTTAGAATTTGATTCCAGGTCCAAAATTCAGTTCTAGAATTCATGTTCAGAATTAGTTTAAAAATTCAGTTTAAAATTTTGGTTCGAAGTACAGACATCAGGTTAAGAATTTAGTTCCGGAATCCAGCTTCTGAATTTAGTTTCAAAATTTTGTACAGAATTCAGGATCACAACTCTGTTCCGAAAATCAATTGCAGAACCAGGTCCATAAACTAAATCTAGAATTCATATTCAGAGTTCAGGTCCAGTATCCAGTCCATAATGCACGTTCAGGTTTTAGTTCCAAAAGATTTTTTTCCCCCGATAAGGGAAAGTTGCGGGTTCTTGAGTCTTGTATATGCTGTAGTTTGGTTGCAAATCACGCCATAATTCTTTAATCTGTTATTTCCGTTGAAACTGTGTTTAAGGTGACTTTTCGTCTTAGCGAACAACAAAAAAAACGATAATTTAGCCAAACTTGGTGTGCGAGTATTTCGGATTTTCGTGATATGCTAGCCAAATTTTTATGTGATGCGTCAATCATTTTTTTACAACTGAAGAACAAATGTCAAATTTAAACGGTAATTACAATGCTGCACACGCACATCTTAATTCATGTTCAGGATTAGTTTAAAAATTCAATTCCAAATTTTGGTTCGAAGTACAGACATCAGGTTAAGAATTAAATTCCGGAATCTAGCTTCAGGATTTACTATCGGAATCCAGCTTCAGAATTCAGCTTCAAAATTTTGTGCAGAATTCAGGATCATAACTCTGTTTGGAAATTCAATTGCAGAACCAGTGTCACAAATTAGATCTAGAATTTAGATTCAGAGTTCAGGTCCAGAATCCGGTCTATAATGCACGTTCAGGTTTCAGTTCCAAAAGATTTTTTTTCCCCGGATAAGGGAAGTTACGGGTTCTTGAGTCTTGTATCTACTGTCGTTTGGTCGCAAATTACGTCATAACTTTTTCAATCTGTTTTTTTTTTCGTTTAAAAATAATTTTTAAAAGTTTTAGGCGACTTTACGTCTTAGCGAACAACAACAAAAAACGATAACTTCGCCATACTTGGTGTGCGAGTAGTTCGGATTTTCGCGATGCGCGAGCCAAACTTTGTTGCGTCCAAAAATTTTTTACAACTGAATTGCATATGTTAAATTTAAACGGTAATTACAATGCTCCACACGCACATCTTAATTCATGTTCGGGATTAGTTTAAAAATTCAGTTTCACATTTTGGTTCGAAGTACATACATCAGGTTAAGAATTTAGTTCCGGAATCTAGTCTTAGAATTCACTTCCGGAGTCCAGCTTCAACATTTTGTACAGAATTCAGGATCACAACTCTGTTCGGAAATTCAATTACAGAACCAGTGTCGCAAATTAGATGTAGAATTCATATCCAGAGTTCAGGTCCAGAATCCAGTCTATAATGCACGTTCAGGTTTTAGTTCCAAAAGATTTTTTTCCCCGAATAAGGGAAGTTACGGGTTTTTGAGTCTTGTATCTGCTGTAGTTTGGGCGCAAATTGCATCATAACTTTTTAAATCTATTTTTTCCGTTAGGCTCTATTAAAAAATGAAACTATTCTTAAGGCGACATTACGTCTTAGCAAACAACAATAAAAAAACGATAATTTCGCCAGACTTGGTGTGCGAGTAGTTCGGATTTTCGCGATTCGCGAGCCAAACTTTGTTGCGTCCATAATTTTTTTTACAACTGAAGAGCATATGTCAAATTTAAAAGGTAATTACAATGCTACACACGCACATCTTAATTCGTGTTCGGGATTAGTTTAAAAATTCAGTTTCACATTTTGATTCGAAGTACAGACATCAGGTTAAGAATTTAGTTCCGGAATTTAGCTTCAAAATTTTGTACAGAATTCAGGATCATAACTCTGTTCCGAAATTCAATTGCAGAACCACGGTTTATATAAGGTTAATTCGAAGAATTATATGTATAATTCAGATCCAGAGTTCAGGTTCAGATTTTAGTTTCGAAAGATTTTTTTTTTGGATGGTGTCGCACATACATGGTAGTTTAATTGTCAAAACGACTTTCACGGATAGGGAAAGTTACGGGTTCTAGAGTCTTGTATCTGCTGTAGTTTAGTCGCTATAATTTTTGTAATATTCGTTGAATACTGATAAAAATTTGAATAATAAAGGTTTTAAGGCGACTTTACGTCTTAGCAAACAACCAGAAAGAAAACGATAATTTCGCCTACTTTGGTGTGCGAGTAGCTCGGATTTTCGCGATGCGCGAGCCAAATTTTGATGTAATGCGTCAATCATTTTTTTTTTCAACTGAAGAGCAAATGTCAAAATCAAACACGCACATCCTAAAAATGTGATGCACGATGAAAAAATTGCATCCATGTTGAAGTTGACTAAATTTAACGATCTTATATTTATGAGAATTCGAACCTAGATAATTTGATGCTTTTAAGAAATAAACAGTGATATTTCTAGAGTTTTTCGGAACGGAATCATGGAATTTTGTTTTCAGTTTTTTTTTTGTATGATTCCATATCACTGAAGTGCCCAATTCTTGCAAATTATGATAGCTTAAATTGTTTGTAAGACACTTGAAAAGCATTTGCAAACAAACCAGTAATCCTGTTTTGTAAATTTGGAAATAATTTTAATTCTCGAGGTGAAACTCTTTCCCTTTTCAATCCATCACATTTCGTTACCAACTACACTAAATTTTGTTGAACTTTTTAATTTATCTAAGAATTGAGCGTGGAATCATCATAAATCAACTCAAGCAGCCGGAAGAAACATTGTTCTACAAATTAATCCACAAACTTTTCTCAGACCACAACTGGTTTCGAAAATGATGTATTGGCGCCTAGCGCCGTACAGTTTAACCCTTTTAGTGTCATGTGATTCGGTCATGTGTAAAGAAGAAGTGGCAAGAATGTTTCTCTTTATTAAAACCAGTGAAAATGAGATGCTGTACTTTTGAAAAATTAGCCCATGACCCATTCCTAAAGTAGAACCTGAGCTCTGGTTGAGGGATATATTCGCTTCTATTCGGGGCTAGCTCCTCATTAAATATTTATACTTAACTTTTTCCCTCTCTTCTTGTTATGGAAATTATCTGCTTTCAATAGAATGCTCTCTCGCCGCCAGCCCCCGGGAAGAAAGTGCGATACCACTCAACCAGCCGCACTATCAAAGTACTATTTTAAAAATTTAAAATTCAATTTATTTGAAACACACTCTGCATTGCAAATTCACTCTGGATTCATTGCGATTTAATTGAGTCGAAAGATTAAAATCAGGTAGCAGATCGTTTGCTAAACATGCTCTGAAACAAGACGGAAGTAATTTGCCGGCATTTTTTTTTACTGATTTTGTTTTCCTCTCTGTTTCTCTCCCCACCGGCAGCGATCACCAGACCCGCTCGGAACACACGACCACGCCGACGATTCGATCGCCGCACGAGAATCTGACCTTCAGCATATCGCGGCTACTGTCGAAGCCGTACGAAAAAGCCAACCACCACCACCACGACGACCATCACAAGGACCGGGATCAGCTGTCACCGGATGGGGGCAACGACAGTCACAAGACCGAACATCACATCACGGCCAGCGGGCTGCACTACACGGCCGGAGCCCTGTACAGCTATCCGATCTATCCGGGTGCGGCGGGTCACGTACTGCGGGTTCCGCCCCAGCGGGGACCGTGCAATCCACTGACCTGGTCACTGCCCCCGTTACATCCGGCCGCACTGGCCCACCAGGCCGTCAAGGATCGACTAGCCGGTAAGTTGGAAGTTTTTTTTTCTAACCTCACGCGATCGACCCTGTTATTAGAACGATTGACACACTAATTGGAACCGAGGCTAGTCGTTTCCGGTGCCCGTAGGAGATTCGAATCATGAAACCAACGAAAAAGAAAAATAAGGTGTATTTCAATAGATGATACAGTCACACGGCATCTTTGGTGGGGAAGATGTCGAAAACGAAACTATGAATATTAATTGTTTTGATCATGCCAACGATCAGCTCGACTGTGACGTCACTGTCTATTTTTGAACAGCGTGTGAAAATGTGTTCCATATTCAAAGACCATCTTAATTACCTTCTTTTTATATTTCGTCTTCGACTCATCACTGCACGAGCAGTTTATATCGAACAAGTAGGTTCCATTAGTAGATCACCATAAACTGCTAATGCACTGATGAGTTGAAGACGAAACCCAACACTCCATGGCCCTCACACGACCTTGTGCCAGATTTTTTTTTTGCGAAAAAAAATAATTGGACACCAAATCAGCAAATTACTAAAACTAAATAACAGCTTCGTCCCGGATCTGAATCATTTATTGAATCAACAAAGCGTGCTGCGCGATCTGATGTCCAGATCGAGTTAGGGTTTTTTATTCCTACATATGTGGGTGCGGAAGATGCCAAATTATAGGGTTTCCGAGCACATGCGGAAACCGTCTGTTGGTTTGATGTGCCTGCCTGGGTTTGACTCCGGTCCTGCTCCGTAGGGACCAGCTGGCGGATATTGTACCGACCCGCGCCATCACGTCATCTCGTGACAATTTGATGAAAATTGAGGTCGTTTGATGTTTTTTTTTCGTTTTTTTGCTGTCCAGAAAAGGTGGTGATTATCGTGATGAAGATGAATTTAATAGAGTCCTGACTTCGTGTCGTACTTTTCTTTTTTCTTTTTCTATCTCCTTGGGTGCATATCGGGCGGACATTTGTCGGTCATTTCGCTTCGCTTGGATGCTTAGGTCAAGTTGTGTTCTTTTGACTTTGACAGAGGTGCCAATCGGAAAGGAGCGATTTTTTTGTTGTTTTCAGCTGCCCTCGGATCAGCTGGGGTGTTTTAATTAAGTTGAGTCTATTAATTCGGTTTGCAGTTCTGGCACCCGTCAAGTCATCATTTCGCACTTGTCGAGAAGTAACAAAAACGAACAGGTGAAGAGGTAATGTTTTCTCTTCTTTTATTATCCTTTGGTACTCATTTAAGATTCACCTAAATTTGTTTGATGTGATCTTCAAAACGAATCAAAATGGAGCTAATTAATGTGCTTGTATTTGATGACGAGAAGCAGAACATAACCATCTTAGCAATGCATCAGTAGAAGAACAAAAAAAAATGAATGACAGTGAATTATACTTGAAAACCTGTTTTAATCCAACGTAATGGTAAGACATGTTTTTATAAATATTACTAAGGGATTTTTCAAATTTTGAATAAGAACAATTTATGAACAGTTTTGAACCTAATTTAGAGCAACTCTTCGCTATTTTTGCATTGTCGCAGTGAGTGACGGTTTGCAATTTTAAACACACTTCACCCTGTTGCTCTGGAACCGGCAGTCGGATCCGAACAGAAACCAAATAGCGCAGCCTATGAGACCGTAAAACCAGCCTAGCCCTAGTGAGCGTTTCAAGTGGCCCGACGCGAACTCAAAAATATTCACACTCACCAATTTTTCAATGAACATCAAGAAGACGAACACACATTCATATCTGCAAAAAGCTTGAGCTTGAGCTTATTCTATAAATTACATCAAATCATTTTAAATCACCAAACCAAGGTAAACAGATTTCACGCGCGTCTCGATAGTTCATTTGCATTTTGTCACTTACCGCAAAAAAATGGTTAATTAGTTGTATTGGTTGATCTGGGCAGCCGGCTACCGAGAAAAAAAAATATTAATTTATCGAACAAACAAGTATTTTCCTACTATTTATTCAATATACCGATCTATGTTATCTCTGTTATTAACTTTGTAATATTAACGGATTTGCACAATGGTTGATTTTTATTATTCAATTTATAATCTGAAAGACAATCAATAAGATGGAAGAAGAAAACATACCAAATCAAACTTTTCTCCGAAACTAGCCGGAAATTGATCATTTGAATGAAGAGATAGTTTAGTGAAATCGAGTAATCAAAAGTCAGAAACGTTAGAAATATCTGATAACTGAAAGGAAGAAGAGGCATCTTTAAAATAGCCTACATGAAAAAAAAAACACTCGACTTCGGAAAGCTTCTCAAATCTCAAAGAGTCGATTTTTTTTTCAAAAATTTCTCGAATCTAGTACGCAACAACAATGCGAATTTCCGAATTTATGCACATAAACACGACTTGAAGGAATTCAGTTCAGTTCAACATGGCTATGGCCAGTCATCAAAACGATTCGGAATCTGTCAGCAGGTAGTGAAGTATTTATAAGGGAAGCCATCGCAGAAATTATATGGAGGGTTACGTTGAAAACAATAATACTAAATCGATTTGAATACTTAGCTTTTATGCCTATGTTCGAGCTCCGAGAGTCTTCCTTATAGTCAAATCTCCCAAAAGAAAAGAACGTATTCTTCACTACACTAGCTAAACAAATTGAGAGACACGAATTGGAATAAATCGTTAAGGATGTTTTTCAATTAATAGAAAAACTAGTTTTCAATCGAGAAAAAAACTTGGCTCGAAAATTTTTGACATCCGACTTTGGCAAAGCCTACTGTTCTCCTCCGAACACACATTATTTTTTCTGCAAGGTTCTCTAAAGTAACCTTTTTAATTCTAATAAATCTATGATACAAATGCAACACCTAAAGTCTTCTAATGCACTTATTTCTGCCTTCTACTAACACCGTCTGCTAACGAAAATAATTTATTAACGGGTAGATCGGCCACGTCGTCTTTTCGTTCTGGCGACAGTTACGCTAGCGTAACAGGTAGATATCTACCTACCAGTATTCCTTCAATGCCATTCGCTTTTTTAAACGAAATCGATTTTGGTGATATAACGGAAAATAAAATGATCTACCTACAATATCAGCTTTTTCAAATGATCAACCGAATGTATTCGACTTGATCAAGTTGGAAAGCAATTTGCATAAAATATAATGAATTTTAAATTTAACAATGATGTTAAGTAATTATTTGAATAATTTAAATTGGAATGCTTAATATTTGAAATCGAATGAAGATAAAGTTTATAATTTTCTCTAAATTCACAAAATTCATATTGCTATTGTGACAGAAACATTTCATACACCAAATGTCAAATTGAGAAGCTATCCACATTATGTGTTTCATCGATTCATCGCAAATCATTTAATCAGATTGAAAAAAAAATGACAGTCAAATACAACTATGAACTCAAAAATTTCGAAAAAGCTACCGCTGAGGGAAAAATAAACGATGAAAAAAACGAAACAACCTAATTGAACAGAAGAACCGAGCATGTTCAGCTGTGCACGGATGCTACAACGTTCATTTACAGTAATATCTATATGGCAACCCTTCCGCCAGCAATCACTACAATCATTAAATTGGCTATGAGTGAAACTGTCCTCCAATGTTTCCACAAACACACACACATTGACACAAATCTAGTTTTGTGATAGAATTGAATTACCAGCATTGTTTTTAAGAGGATGTTTGAAAGCAATTCTCCAACTGTACGCATTGTTCAATCCTCGATCTAGTTAATTTATTTTTTAAAGGAGGCGTCTGCTGCTCATGAAAAATACATGTTGCAGTCGTTGTTGAATGGCAGTCCTGTGTTATAAATGGCTGTAGAGTTTAATTTTCAAGTAGTTAAAGATTACGGTGGCATCCGAACGGATTTTTGTAATCCGAAACTTATTCTAATTTGAATATTTTCTCCGGGTAAGAAATTATGTTTTAATAAACTAATTATACAATCAATTTTTACCAACTCCATCATGTTTTTTTTTCTTCATAACAAGTACAGTACTGCTTGACAAGTGCGTGGAACAACGAAAGGGATCAAATCAGAGGAGTAAAGTGGGATGATCAAAAGCACCATTTTGAGTTTTTGAAATGATGTTTTACTCACTTTCGCTGTATGAGCCGGATTACTGTCTATGGAGCATTCTGGTAGGTTTTTCGAGCAATGCCGATTGTTATTTACAGTTTCCCCTGCTTTGAGAAGCTTATAGTACAAGATACCTTTTGTGTTCCATCAAACGTACGTTTTCTTTTCGAAGCGGCTTGGTGTTTCTGTTGGTGTCTCAAAATAATTTCACCGAGTTTTACATTGAGCAAAATTTGCTTACCGTTTATCGCTTTCCTGTTGTCTGTCATTCAGTTCACGAGGAACCCATTTTCTCACCTTCCGTGTTTTTCCCATAACTAATTTCGGCTAATGTTTAACTTCTTCGCCATTTGTATTTGAGTTTGGACATCTTCAACTTTATTTGGTTGGCGTGTATGTTCTTTGTCTTTCACACTGAAATACCCACTTTTATATCGTTATAACCAACGGACTTAAGCCGCGACCGATAGAGAATGAGCTTCAAGACTCGGTCGGATTTGGCAGCATTTTTTTCAAAACAAAGGTATGACGAAATGCAAATAAAATTTAGCTTACCTCGAATTTGATTTACGTTTCGTCTTCAATTAACCAGTGCATAGCAGTTCAACTTGATCTGCCAGTGCCACATAGTAGATTTAGGTTTACAGTGCATTCGTGAATCGAGCATCCCTTTTCTGTAGATAGCGATTTAGTCGTATATTTTTGGGTGTCAAAAACACTGTTCACCACACGGAACATCTCACCGATCAAACGTTTGGGGCGAGATTTCCTCGGAAAACATTAAGCAGATCATTATAGCCCAGGTAATGACACAGTCAAACGCCAAACGGTAGCCAAAACCTCTAAACATTATCGTGTCATAAAAACTGCTGGTACTGCTGCGGGTCGTGAAGCAGACGCGTATTTTTGTCGCCCCTGGAAAGCCGCCAACCTGGGCTGACTGGCGGAATGTTGTCTTGGATTTAATTGTCGGCTACGGAGCAGTTTGCCCCGCGGGGTCCCAGCAGCTTCCTAACCGACCCGGTATCTTTATGGAGCCTACCACAGAGCAAATCGTAAAAGGTGCTAGTTTAGTGATCGTATCTCGTTCGGCCGGTTCATAATCGCCGACCGTTTTTGTTTTGTTTTATGAGTCTATCTGCGCAATAATTGTTCACTTCCGCGGGGATCTCTTCAACAACGGACATTTCACCCTCCGGACATCTATGAGGCCACTTCAGCTACCGGGGAAAATTATTAAAACAATTAAATCGATATCAATTAACCGAGGCACGAATTCTGTGGCGAGGATTGAAGCACAGGAACTAAACGAAAACAGAAAAAAAACGAGAGTTCCGTCAGGTAAACCAGTTTCGAATGAACCGACGGCGACGGCGCTCCGGTGAGGAATGTCCACCGCCGACTTATTAAGCACTCCCAGATTTATGGATGCTGTTTCGTGTGATAAATGCGTGTTCTTTTTTGTGGGACTAATTTCAATCGTCGCGACTGTCGGTCGCCTTTCGGAAGTGGGCTGCTGAAATGGGGGAGAACTTGAATGACTCTTTCGAATGGGGCCCAGGCCCAGGACTTGGTAAGTGCATGATACCTTCTTCAGTTCCACCTTTCAATTGAATAAGCAAATTTCGGTGTGACTTTTTCACATTTGTCGAAAGATTTTCTTCAAACTCATACTTTTAATGATGAAGCACAGGTTGTCCAATTTCATTTTTTTGTGTGTGTTCAAGAACTCACGCGCAGAAGCTGTCCCGTTTTTGAACATAAACTCACAGCGAGAACGAGAAGGGCTACTTGTCTTGTGATTACATTTTTCATCCAGTCGTTTGTGTTTTTTTTTTTTTTTTGAAGTCTCGTCATTTTTTCCTGTTATTACACCGGCTATTAGTGCAGTTTACTTGTGTTTCCTGCTCAACCATCCGCGTCCTTGTTTCAATGGCGTAATTTCCTGGTCGTGTCTGTTTTCCTTCATCTCTCCCTGTTTTATGTGTAGCCAGAAAGGTATTTATTTTGTTTTGTTTTAACGCAAACGACAACAAATTAGTGTAGTTTTTGACTGCATTGGCGCGGCTTCGTTTTCCAACAACTTGGGGCCATTTTGCGCTGTGCGAACGAGTTTTTTTGTTGTTGTTGTTGCACGCAATTCTGCAATACCGATTCTTAGAATACGTACATTCGGGGCCGTAGAGTTGAGCTGATTTGAATTGTTTGGTACTATTATATGGTAAAGAGTTAAGTTAGTTTGGATGTTAAAGAGCCGATTGTCAAATTTTGTCCTAGAAATCGAGTGTCAGATGCGAAGTCTGTCCAAACAGAAATTCAAGCTCATCAGCTACGTAATACGAACAAGTTTTAGAAACTCAATAAACACATATCCTTTGTATTAAACGAAACACTGTTTTTAGGCGGTACTGAACTGATGTACCTCAAGGAGGCAATCTAGAGCCTGATATTTACGTTTGATTTGTCAATAGCTTTCCGGAACAGAACCAGCAGCAGAAAGTCGAAGCTAACGATGGTGGGTTATTGGTGACCATCGCAGCCTTTGATCTTCTAACCTATTCCTTATACATGAATCCAGTTACCTGGCTTTTTTGTATAATTGAGGTGGTAGTTCGAAAAGTTGGTACTACTATAGGGTAAAGAGTTAACGGTTCGGATGTTGTCCACAAATTCATATTTTTACCAGGAATTAGAACAAACCGGCTCACATGGCACGTTTCCCTTATTATGTGGTAATTTGTGCCTACAAGTGAGAGAGCCGAAAGAGTAATTTCGCCGAAAGTCGATTCGCCGAAAGAGTAATTTTGCCAAAAGTCGTTTCGCCGAAAGGTTCGTTTCGCCGAATGGGTCATTTCGCCGAAAGGGTCATTTTGCCGAATCTTGCAATTGTCTTAATATCGCAATTGGAATTGATTTAAAATAAATACAAATGAAGGATGATACCGTTAACTCCCGTTTTGTTGACAAAACTCTGACAATTGTACTTCATGAATAAAGATTGATTCTTGCACTCCTGAATAAAGGTTGATTCATGAACCTCAGAACGGAGTTCCCAAGAAAACTTGTTGACTATTGGCTACTAAGCATCAATGTAATTGCATAGGTTTATCTACCAGGCAAATGCATGTGGTATTTTCCGTTTACTAAGTGAAAATGAAAAAAAACATCTAATGCGGCTTCGCCACATCGTTTTGGTTCATGTGCTGTTCGACTTCGCAACCGCTCGTTCAAATCTAACTAAAGCAAAGTAACCTAGCTTGGAGTTGACCGGGCAAACAAGGCGGTTACAGGTTTGTATGCAAGAGGCCGCCGCTTCCGACGGCGGGTGATATATTCGAAATTACCCTTTCGGTGAAATGATTTTTTCGGCGAAATGACCCTTCCGGCGAGATGGCCCTTTCGGCGAAATGACCTATTCGGCGAAATGACCCCCTCCTCTTTTTTACTGTTTATGAGCACTGACCCAAGGCTTCCTGATGCGTTGTGGCCCAAGGCACCAAATTGTGCGTTCTAATAAGGATTTTTTATGAATCATTTATTGCAGCATTCGAATTGTAATGAAATCAGAGAATATTCAATTTCATTATTCTCTGCAAAACTGAAGAAATTTAAATATTTAATGATATAAAATATTGAAACCAAAAATTTACATTTTCAATTTACATACAATAAAAAATTAAATAATTGCCTTCAATACTTTTCTATGAAACACCCAGTGGCCCAAGGCTGTCTACTCTCCCCTATACACATTTTATTCAAAATAACAATCCAATCAGTTTCAATCAATCCGTTTTTAAGAAAAAAAAGGGCTTTTGACTATGAGTCATTGCATGAGTTTATTTTGAGCAAGACAGATTCAATTTTTCATCTGTCAAACGTTACACGCTAAAATAAAAATTAGAAAAACCCGTTTGCTCAACACAAGTGAAATTCCAGAACGTAACAGCAAAAAATTAGTATCGATTTGTTCCGATTTAGGTAAAATTTTACACACATGTTCAGTGTGACAAACCATTTTTGTTTTTGCAAGGAATTGAATTTCATCCTTTTTCTTCTAATCGGTGTAACTCGGAAACTGATGGACCTCTGAAAAAATATACACTGAAAAAAAATTAAATTTCCGAAAAAATCCAATTGAAAACAAAGTTTCGTAATTTTGTCTTAAATAATTTTGTCTTAAACATAAAATCCACGTGAAAAATTTCATTAATGTGAATCAAAAAGCGAAGAAGTTACAACAGAAAACAATTTTGAAGTGACCTTCCTCCTGAAAGTGGTCATTTTCGAAACATTTAGATATGAAATGAAAACAGCTCAGAGTTTTTAATAATTTCATTTCATTTCATTTAGAAATACTGTTCTTGTTGAAACGGTGTTGTTTATTTCAAAAAAAACTGAGTTCTTTAAATGTCATGTCTCAATTTTTCGAAAACGATTAGTTCTAGGGGGAAGATAAATTCATCAGAAACTTCAAGCTAAAAGAAACTGACACGAATTGACAAATGTAGATTTTCAGTTTAAGTTTCAAACAAAGTTATTCAAAAAAAAAATTATGAGACGTTGTTTTTTTAATTTGATTTTTTCGGGTAGTATTTTAATTCTTGAAAAAATGTTCGGCTTTACTTTTTACTGTATATTTTTCATAGTTCCCGATCAACAGTGATATGAAAAAAGTCTATACACAAAATCATTCACGTTTTTGAAATGTCAAACATGGTTTGTCATGTTAAAGACGAGTGCAAAGTTTAATTTTAGTCGAAGTCTAATGCTCTACTACTACATATTTCTGGAATTGTTCTCCAGTCGGTCAGAGCTCTGGACAATAATGCCACGAGGTATTTCCCTCGTGCAAATTTATTTGTCATTGTCGAGTAGTGGCAAAATGCCAAATCGTACATGAGAACTGACGAGAGGTGTTTTTAACGGCTCTCGTTTTTGATGTTAATCCAACTGTTTCTCTTCAATGTTTTCTATTTTTTTCTTTTTATATTTCGACTCTAGGTTCCACCTCCCCTTAGCAGTATAGAATTCAGTACCACGGATTTGTTAAAAGTAAGCCAATTTTTCGCGTTTTCAAGCTCTTTATCAGGTTTTATCTGGGTTTTGAATGACCACAATTCACATCAAACTTTGAGGTTCTGCAATGTTTACTACGTCACCTCGACTGAATTCACGAATGTTTTCACTAAACGATTAGAATTTGCTAACCACTTGTTCAAAAAGCGATTCCGCAGTTCCTGTTATCGATGTGCCACTTTCAAAGCTTCAATTTAAAAGTATACCATATGTAGGTCGTAACGAAGGTAAAATGATTCTTGAACAGTTGAATTGTACATAGAAAGGAATTTCACTCAGACTATTGACGCGACAAAAATTACAAAAAAATACTTCCGGGCACGCTCTAGTCGGGAAATACTATCCCAGACTCCGCACTCTTCAGATGTCGCCCCGTCCGACTATCACCTTTATGTATTGACGGGACACTTTTTTGAAGAGTTACATTTCGCCATTTCTTGGAAATCGAAAAATTGCTTGACAAATTGTGTTTTGCATGGTATGCAGAATCCACAGGTCAGAATGGCTTCTTTGCCGCAAAAAAAAACGGAAAAAAATCAAATAATGTCTGTGTGAAGGCCAATTTTGTAAATGGGTCTTTCGGCGAAATTGTAAAATTGTAAAAAAAAAATTTGAAATTGTTAAACAAATTTGACGAAAAAAAATGAAAAATCTGCTTATTATGTTGTAGTTTTTTTTAAAGAGAGAGAACTAAAAACAAACAAAAATCTTATAGTATATGTATCAATCCCTGAGACTCTATAATTCACACCGTTCACCTCTGCGAAAATAACATGTCCCGCTTTGAGCCACCATATCTCAGGGACCACTCGATACTTCAACATAAAATTTACACTGTGACAGTCTTTACTAAAGAATACTTACTTGAAGAATGGTAACCCATAGTTTTTTTTACTCCACGCTCGAAATGAAAAAAACGAATAGCCCCATTCACAGAAGAAGCTCCTCTTAGTAGACTAAAAATTTTTCGATAAAAACGGCTTGCGGAGAAATGAATTTTTCAGAAATTGTCCTGACTAAATACACAGTGAATCTATTAATTGTGGATACAAATTAAATGTATTTAATTTATGGTTGAAAATTCACCACTTACCCTGAAGAAACAGGATAATTTCTTCGAAACGTCGGCCAGCTCCATGAAATAAATATTACTCATGACCAAAAAACCATGACGATAGAGTACTCCTTTCCAATCGTTGTTCCACACCTTCATTGGAACCGGGAGTGGGTCATTTCGCCGAAAATTATTTTCCCGAAAATCATTTCGTCGAAAGTCGTTACAGTCCTGACATAACATTTCTTTTGTGGACTTTGGCCTTTCTGTTTCAACTAACTTGTCAGTCGATTCTTAGCGTACAAAATCAGTACATGGCTAGTACTGCGATCCTAAGTCGTTTCACCGAATGAGTCATTTCGCCGAAAGTCGTTTCGCCCAAAAAGGAAATTTCGAATATTTCACATTAATAATTAAAAAAGTGATAAATCCGGCTATCCATAAAAATATTTATTCGTTTTTATGTTTCCAGGATAATTGATGTGGCGTTCTGAGGATCACTAATCAATCTAAAAAAAATGGAGGAAAATAGTCTTTCTGGATGAAACGCGGGGAAATTAATTTATCCGCTATTTGAAATATGAGATATTTCAGAAGTACGATTGTAGGTCAACAAAACCTTCGTAAACAGTATCATCTGTCATTTGCCTCTATTTTGAATCAATTCCAAATACAATATTAAAACAAATTGAAAGATTCTGCGAAATGATCCTTGCGGTGAAACGGTTTTCGGTGAAACGTTTTTCGGCGAAATAATCCTGACCCTTGATACAAAAATTAGGCAGATCACGGATTTTGTTTTCAAAGAGTGTAATACTTCTTGCAGTAAATTCGTTGTTTGATTAGCTAAATTTCACTGGTTTTGTTGCAATTGCAAACTCCTTGCCAGATCATATTTTTCTGTTGACTCATTTTGAAGAACAATCTCGATTTTGATAAATATAATTTTTGCAACTTGCACTCCGCTTATTACTCTCTGTTTTTTTTTTCGTATGCCTTATTAAGTTGCACTAATCGGTTTCATTATGCGGAACGTATGTGATACTCCAGTCCAATTTTTTCTGTTATTCTACTGCCACTCGCTTCCATTACTGCGAAAACGACTGGAAAAAATAAAGAGACAAATTAATTATTGACATGACAGCCCTTTCATTCCACTGCGATTTATAACTCTCATTATCGCGTAATCGTGTTCGTGTTTTTCATTTTACTCTTCGATGCCCGCATGCATGCATGCATTCATGACTCTGATGCGTTGTGGATGAAGTTGATCTGCACTTTTCGTGACTGTCGTGGTATGGAGTGGAGTGGTGAGAGGTTTTGGGGGAGGGAGATCAGTACAAAATGGGGGCTAACTAACCAGCAGTCTGCGACACGGAAGGTAAAACAATTTGTTTTAATCGTTCGTTTAGTTGGATGACTGGGAGTGTGTAATAAGATTTGAAATTGGATTGCGTTGGACAACTCAGGCAGGATTTTTTCCTCCGATATTCCCGTTTTGATAGGGTAAATCTGTCAACTTCGGGACAAATCGAACAGATCCAATTACGAAAAAATAATCAAATTTGAATGAGTTATCTTGACCTGTCGTCTTCGATACGTCAATGCCTAACAATTCAAATTGAATTACTAGTGCACCTTAGCAGTTCATTTTGAACCGTTGAGTAAAGGTAAAATTGCACCTCCACTGAACAAACAAACGAGTTTCTCAAACCTTAACATATTTCGAGTTGAAATCGGATCGGAAGGCACCCAAACAAATCCTGGAACAAATCGGAAATTCTTTTCGAACGGATGACTCAGCGGTCAAGCATCAGCTGATCATCAAACGCCAGCCAACCAGTCCATCGAACATTATCTTCGGTTTTATCGGTTGCGACATGATATATTAATTTAAGTTAACGTCAAACATAAATGGGTGATCGAAAAGATGGGAGAATTGGAACCCAGGTAGGAAGCTCTGGTTGATTTAGCGGCGACGGCGGCGGCAGGTCGAGAATGTGTTGACAAATCTTCAATTGTCTCTCCTCCTTCACCGATTCACCTCGGGAGGTCATCCTTTCTAGCGAGAGAACGTCTGCTGAAGAGGATTCACAAGAATGAAGAGGAAAAAAAACACACACACATTCGGTTCGCTGTTATCGGGAAGTGACGAACAAGTTTCCGCACTTAAAAGATTAAGAGGTTGATTCTGGCCGGGAACCTGCGGGTGGTTCCTCGTTTTGTCTGGAACAAGTGTTGAGTGGAGACTTGAATTCATTCATAACCTTTACACCGCCAGAGGGTTTCCTAGTTCGGGATCTTCTCTGTTTGGCTTGGCGGAGCATCTCGATACAGATTGTGGTGAAAAAGTAAAACCGGGAAAATGTTGCCAGAATAGCATTTTTTAATGTCTTTATTTCATTAAAAAACGCAACCATTTTTTTCCAATGACTAGTCAAAAAAAAACAAATCCAACAAAAGAAAAATGTATGAATAGTTTTCACAAAAATAGTCGAATTATAGAATAAAAACCTAATAGTGTAATGGTTTCCTTTCTCATTAACATTTCACGAGAAATCGATCCAAGTTTCATATTGGACATTTCAAATAGCTGTTTCCGGAACCGGAATCAGAAGACTGTCGAGGTGGCAGTAAGCTTTCAGGGCCATTAAATAGGCAGCCCTACAGGTTTGAAAAGTTTTACAATCTGCGAACACCACACACAGCGTGCTTCGTTCGTAGAGGCGGTGTTGTGTTCTCTTCTTTCGTACCACCGCATATACGTATCGGTGCACTTTATATGACGGTTTGAAATTTTGGACACTCATAACCTTGTAACTCCGGAACCGAAAATCAGATCCCGGGGACTTTCAACAGATATGAGCTTCTGTGGTTCAGCCGATTAAATGGCGTGCTTTGTGATCTAATGATTTCTCGATTCAAGTTGCGCTGTTGCTTTCGATCTTTTGTTTTTTTATTTCATTCGATTTTAAGCCATGTAATTTTCAAATCACACCATTTTTGTATGTTCATGAATTGCAATTTATGTGAAATACGACACTCCATTTATGTGCATCTTATGACATGTAAAATTACAAGATATTTTCGAACTGTGCAGTTATTTAGAGTAGTTTTCTCGCATTTCTCACGAGTTATTTTTTCAAGCAGTTTTTTTTTTGAGCAGTCTTGCGTATTTTTCGAGCAGTTTTTCGATTAGTTTTGCGAGTAGCTTTCTTACCAAGTTCTTCGAGCAATTTTTCAATTAGTATTTTCGGGCAATCTCGTGAATTATTTTAGCAGTCTATTCGAACAATTTTACATGCAATTTTCGAATAGTTTCTAAAACAGTACTTTCGAGCATTTTTACTCTTATTTCGAGCAGTCTCATACATTTCAGATCAAATTTTCAAGTAGTTCATTTAAACAGCTTTTTCGAGTAGCCTTTACGAACAAAATTTTCAAGCAGGTTTTTCGAGCAAGCTTCTTCGAATAGTTTTTGTCTTCAGTTCCCCAAACAGTACTTTTGAGTAGTTTTTTTCGTTTGTCTTTCGAGCTATGTTTCAAGCAGTCTTGCGTATTTTTTTGCAGTAGTTTTTTGAGAAGTATTTTCTAGTTCTTTTTTGGGTAGATTTTCTCTTATTTCACTCGAGCAATTGTTCAAGCAGTTGTTGCGATTTTCTAGCAATTTTGAATGCATTTTTCGAGTAGTTTCTGAAACAGTTTTTTCGATCAGTTGTTCTCTTACTTCTACTCAGCAATTTTTTAGCGTTGTCGCACATTTTTAGAGCTGTTCTTTACGAGAAAAATTTTTGAGCAGTCTTTCGAATAGTTTTTTCGAGCAGTTTTTCTTGTTTTTCGTTTGAACTATTTTTCAAGCTGTCTCGCGTGTTTTTAGCACTCAATTCGAACAATTTTTTCATGCAGATTTTGAGTAATTTTTTGAAACTGTTTTTCGGATAGATTTCCTCTTAGTTTTTTTTTAGCAATTATTAAAGCAGCTTTCGTGTTCTGTTTGAGCAGCTTATTCAAGCAATTTTAAATAGTACTTTCTCAAGCCGTTTTTTTGATCAGTTTTTTTCTGACTTCTATCGAACAGAGTTTTTTCGAACAGTTTCGCACATTTTTAGAGCAGTTTTTCAAGTAGTTATTCCAAACAGCTTTTTCGAGTAGCTTTTATGAGCAAATTGTTTAAGCAGTTTTTTCGAGCAGATTTTCGAGCACGCTTTTCCGAATAGTTGTTTTGAGCAGTTCCTCGAACAGTACTTTCGAGTAGTTTTTTTTCGTTTGTCTTTCAAGCTATGTTTCGGGCAGTCTTGCGTATTTTTCTTAGCAATCGATTCGAGCAATTTTTTATGCAGTTTTTGAGTAGTTTTTTCAAGCTGTTATTCGGGTAGGTTTTCTCGTAATTCTTTCGAGTAATTATTCAAGCAGTCTATTCGAGAATTGTTTCTATGAAATTTTCGAATAGTTTCTTAAACAGTATTTTCGATCAGTTTTGCTCTAGCTTCTGTTGAGCAATTATTCAAGCAGTTTTTTCGGACATTCTGGCACATTTTTTGAGTAGCTATTTCAAGCAGCTTTTGCGAGTAGCTTTGAAGAGCAAAAGTTTCAAGCATGCATTTCCGAATAGATTTTTCGAGCAGTTCCTCAAACAGTACATTCAAGTAGTTTTTTTCGTTTATCTTTCGAGCTTTGTTTCAAGCAGTCTCTTGTATTTTTTTACAGTCAATTCGAGCAATTTTTCATGCAGTTTTTGTGTATTTTATTCAAGCTGTTTTTGGGTAGATTTTCTCATATTTCTTTTGAGCTATTTTTCAAGCAGTTTTCGCGATATTTTAGTAGTCTATTCGAGAAATTTGTTCTTGCATTTTTCAAGTAGTTTTTCAAACAGTATTTTCGATCAGTTATTCTCTGATTTTTATTGAGCAATTATTTAGGCACTTTTTTGGGCAGTCTTGCAGATTTTTAGAGTAATTTATCTAGTCGTTATTTCAAGCAGCTTCTGCGAGTAGACAGTATTTTCGAGCAGTTTTTGTTTCGAGCTATTTTTCGAGCAGTTTTAAGTATTTTTTGGGTAGTTTTTCCAGACTGTTTATCGGGTATTTTTACCTCATTTCTTTCGAGCAATTATTCAAGTTGTTTTCGCAATATTTTACTTTTCAATCGATACTTATTCAAGCAGTTTTTTCGAGCAGTCTCACACATTTTTAGATTAATTTTTCGAGTAGTTCTTTCAAGCTGCTTTTTCGAGTAGTTTTTATGAGCAAAATTTTCAAGCAGTTTTTTCGAGCAGTTTTTCGAGCAAGCGTCTTCGAATAGTTTTTCGAGCACGCCTCTTCGAATAGTTTTTTCGAGTAGTTCCTTAGACAGATTTTCTTTTGAGATATTTTTCAAGCAGTTTCGCCTATTTTTAGCAGTCAAATCGAGCCACTGTTTATGCAGTTTTTGAGTAGTTTTTTCAAACTGTTTTTTGAGCCATTATTCTAGCAGTTTTCGCAAATATTTTTGCAGTCTATTCTCAAACAGTATTTTCGATCAATTTTTCTCAGACTTCTATCGAGAAATTATTCAAGCAGTTTTTTCGAGCAGTCTCACACCTGTTTAGATCATCTTTTCGAATAGTTCTTTCAAGCAGCTTTTTCGAGTAGCTTTTAGGAGACAAATTTTCAAGCAGTTTTTTCGAACAGTTCCTCAGATAGTCTTTTCGAGCAGTGTTTTTCGTTTGTCTTTCGAGCGATTTTTCATGCAGTTTTTGAGTAGTATTTTCAAGGTAGATTTTCGCTTATTTCTTTCGAGCAATTATTCAAGTAGTTTGCTCGATATTTTAGCAGTCTATTCGATTTTTTGGCTTTTTTAAAGTAGTTTCTCAAACAGTATTTTCGATTAGTTTCTCTCTTACTTCTATCGAGAAATTATTCGAACAGTTTTCTCGATAATAGAGAAGTCTGTACGAGCAACTTTCAATGTATTTTTCGAGTAGTTTTTTTTCGATCGCTTTTTCTCTTACTTCTATCTAGCTTGAATATTTAGCAGTTTCTTCGAGTGTTCTCGTACATTATACAGAGCAGTTTTTAACAAGCAAAATTTTCAAGCTGTTTTCGAGCATTTTTCCGAGCAAGCTTCTTTGAATAGTTTTTTCGAGCAGTTTCTCAAACAGTACTTTTGATCAGTTATTTTTTTGTTTTTCTTTCGAGTTATTTTTCAAGCAGTGTCGCGTATTTTTTTATTACTCAATTCGAGCAATTTTTCATGCAGATTTCGCGTAGTTATTTTGAAGCTGATTTTTGGGTAGTTATTTTTTTCGAGTAATTATTCAATCAGTTTTCGCGATATTTTAGCAGTCTATTCAAGTAATGTTTGCTCAGATTTCTTCTTATTGATAATCGATAAATTATTCAAGCAGTTTTTTCGAGCAGTCCTAAGTATTTTTCTAGTAGTTAATTTAAGTAGTTTTTTCGAGTAGCTTTTACGAGTAAAAATTTTCAACAGTTTTTCGAGCAGTTTCTCAAACAATACCTCCTTCATTTTTCCTCCTAAAAATTCTGCAAGCAATTTTTCGAGTAGTTTCGTGCGTTTTTAGCAGTCAATCATCCCAGAAATTTTCAAGTATTGCGATAGGACTGTAATTGAATGCTGTGGCGGCCCAGTTAAAGCGAAGCATGCTTGGTTCTTCTAGTCAATTGGACTGTCGTTCCATGAGTGTTTCGCATGCAGGGTAGTTTAATTGTCAAAACATTTTCTCCGGTTGGGAGCTAGCTACGGATTTGAGTCCCATCTCGGCGATAACATTTTTGCAGTTTTTGTTACATAGCTGCATTCGCATATCATTTTTTTCCAATCTCTGTAGAACCGTTTTACCCCGATTCTTCTCATAAATCGGCTAAAGCGGTCTGTCTAGTGCTGTCCTCTGTACTGTATGTACTCAAAGCTCAGAATATTTTCTCGTAATTTGTACCAATTGTAAATTATAGATTTAACTTAAAATTCAGTTAAATGCGGAAGAGAGTTTAGCTAAAGATACGGCATATGAAAAGAGTTTTCGTCTGCTAAACGTTTTATATTGAACTGTTAAGTGGCATAACCAGTCAACATAAACCGCTAATGCACTGACGGGTCGAAGACGAAAACGCACCGATAATTGTTAAGCATAATTTTACTTTACCGTGAATTTTCCAATTTTTTGAAGCAACCTGGAATAGCTGTTTCCCGGCAGGGGAACGAGAGCTTGAAATCGATTTGAAATGTTTTCCTACTACTAGAAAGATTCAAGTTTTCGCTACACGAAAAAAAAACCCTCCATCACCACCCCCAGCGGAACAGACAGCGATTGCAGGTGAAGTTAAAAACCAGTATTTATGGTAACCACGCCGATCGTAAAAATCGAATTCAAACCTGCAAATAAACACATTTTTATTTCGCCACTCGAATACCTCGTTGTGTTGTGCTTCACCACACGCAGGATATCCCAGTGGACCCGTAAACCATGGTTCGAACGAACCATTCAACCTCGGAAAGTGATTCCGATAAGCCGTGTTTGGTTTGGTTTGGTTGGGCCTGGCTACATTAAACTCCGCCGGTATGCCCATTCAAGTGCGCAAACATTTTATACATAATAGAAGCTAAACTGGGCGATCTTTTACCGATGCCATAATTTGTGCCAGCAGGGCTGTTTTATTTCTCTGTCCTTCTTTCGTTTCGCTGCTACACAACACACTCCACGAAAAAAGATAAAAAAAAGGTTAGAAGCAGAACGGCACCAAACACTCTATAAACACTTTACGTGTTAAAGGTTTCCTATCCCTCGACCGAAGGCACGCGTTCTACCCCTCGGCCTCGGTTCCGGGAATCGAAATCAATTCACTTACTAACAGCTCTCGAATCCCTCGTCCGTTCGTCCATCCGTCCGTCTGAGTGAATTGTAAATTTCTGGTTTTTATCTGTGAAATAAAATATATTATTTATAGTTATAGGATGATAACGCCTTGCGAATGAGCGAACGCGAATGCGCGAGACTAGAAGAGAGTTACCTTCTAATTCATTGGACCATTAGAAAAGAAGGCAAAAGCTTATGTACAACTCAATTAAAACTCGTCCAAAGCTTGGCTGGCAGCATGTCTGGTGAGGAGATATCGACGTAGGCAAGCTTCCTAGACACCAGCACGATTGTGTTCCCTTCAAAGTATTACACGCACAAACAACGCGGCATTAGGATTTCCAGTTTGAATTGGTACATTCAGCTGTCCTAAGTCGATAACGGCAGAGTCGCTCAGCACCCAGCTTGGACACGAGAGACGGTAATCCCAATTAATTGCCCCTTTCAATTTCCTAAGGAAAAAAAAGTCGAACGCAGATTGTTGCACACGAGAGATGATGGAACTAGAACAGCTGGCTTCGGCCCTGGCCTTGGCAGCCATATTTGAATCCGTCTCAAACTGAGTACCCTATTCGCCTTAAAGATAATGTTCCAATTCATAATATTCATAATGGTATCTTCCTCGTCGAGCATATCATAAAGTTGTAAAATTTAACGGCTGCCGTCTGATCCCGAAGCCGAAAGTAGCAACATCCTCTTCGTCGTAGGAAAAGAGAAGAACCAAATCCTAACCCGGTATCCATCAAAAAACCGAAAAACCGAAAAACCCCCGTCCCCGAATCGACACCCGGGCTGGTAGGGGGAAAGAATATTCGAAAGAACGGAGCAGCACATCATTTATGGATATCAAATTTGGTGGGATAATATCGATAATCGCGCACACTTTGGAATCGAAAAGTGAGTCCTGTGAGTTTCGGGCTGTGGACCACCGACGACCGGTTTGCCGGTTTATTGATTGCCCGTCAGATCGACACTGACAGTTTATCGACCGTCAGCATCCGGTGATTGGTGGATTCGGTGCTTTTTTTCATCTCCGGAATAAAAATGAGGAGGGTGAAACCTTGCGGGTTCGAAACTGTTCGGTTGAGTATCAATAATAGCATCAATTATATAAACGCTTCTCGAAGACCTTGAAAGCAATCTCAAAAGAAATTTTGATGTTGTTTTTGTTAATGTAAAATTTTCACCAATGTTCTGAACCGGGATTAATGCTTTAGTTAATTGTTCCGACCGTAAGTTCAAATTGCTTGCCAAATATTGTTTTTTTTTATTGTACACAATGCACAATGTAGAACCAATCCTGAAAGATGTTCGAAAATGTTTCATCTGCTTCAAAATCGTAGGAAAATGTCCGTCAATATAAGTGATCACTTTTTAATTAACGGTTCGATGAATTTTCCGGTCCCAACCGGCTTACCTCATGAAATTATCAAAATAATTCATGATTTTATGATCAACCATGAGCATTCACTTTTGCCAGATGGGAAATTTGTGAAGAGCTCGAATAAATTATGTACGGAATTCACCCAACGGAGTCAATGCATGGGTTGAAATAATTCACAAATTTTTACGTTTCGTCTTCGACTCGTCAGTACAGAGCAGTTCAAAATTGGTGCTATTTGTGAATCACTTTTTTTGTGTTGCGTCGAAGGTGCCTTCCCCGAAAACCATTTCACCAAATCTGAATTCGTTTAAGTTCATAACACCAGAATCCATTCAATCTAAAATCAATACACCGGGAGTCATTTAATCGAAAGTTCTATCAGCGAAAGCCATTTCACCGAAATCCGTTTCATCAGAAGCCATTATGGAAAGTGAAACGCCATTTCAACGAAAGCCACTTTAAACAGAGCCATTTAAACTAAAGCCATTTCACTTAAGGACATTTTACCCAAAGCCATTTCATCGGAGGTCATTTAAACGAAAACCATTTCACCGAAATCCATTTAATCGAAAGTCATTATATAAAGCCGAAAGCCTTTTCACCGAAAGTCATTTCACCGAAAGCCATTTCCCCGAAAGCCATTTCCCCGAAAGCCATTTCGCCGAGAGTAATTTCACCGAAAGTCATTTTACCGAAAACCATTTCCCCGAAAGCCATTTCACCGAAAGCCATTTCACCGAAAGCCATTTCCCCGAAAGCCATTTCACCGAAAGCCATTTCACCAAAAGCCATTTCACCAAAAGCCATTTCACCGAAAGTCATTTTACCGATAGCCATTTCACCGAAAGTCATTTTAAAATGGCTATTTTACACAAAGCCATTTCACCGAAAACCATTTCACCGAAAGCCATTTTACCGAAAACCATTTCATCAGAAGTCATTATGGAAAGCCGAAAGCCAATACGCTGAAACCTATTTCACCGAAAACCAATTCACCGAAAGCCATTTCCCCGAAAGCCATTTCCCCGAAAGCCATTTCACCGAAAGTCATTTCTCCGAGAGTAATTTCACCGAAAACCATTTCACCGAAACCCATTTCATCAGAACTCATGGAAAGCCGAAGGTTGTTTTCACCGAAAGCTATTTCACCTAAATTAATTTTACCGAAAGTCATTTCAACAAAAGCCATTTCATCGGAAGTCATCATGAAAAGTCGAGAGCAGTTTCACCAAATGCCATTTTACCGAGATCCATTGCGCTGAAATCCATTTTATCAAAACTTATTATGGAAAGCCGAAAACCATTTCACCGAAAGCCATTTTATCGAAAGTCATATAAAGCCGAAAGCCTTTTCACCGAAAGCCGTTCTACCGAGAATAATTTTACAGAGAGCCGTTTCTCCGAAAGCCAGTTCTTCGAAAGCCAATTCTCCGAAAGCTATTTCATCGGAAGTCATCATGGAAAGCTTAAATCCGTTTCACCGAACGCTGTTTCACAGAAAACCATTTCTTCGGAAATTATTTAAACGAAAACCATTTCACCGAAAGTCGTTTTACAGAAAGCCATTTCATCGAAAGCCATTTTATCGTAAGCCATTTCGTCGGAAATCATCATGGGAAGCCTAAATCCATGTCACCGAAAGCCATTTCATAGAATTTCAATTCACAGAAAGCCATTTCACTGAAAGTCATTTCACTGAAAGTCATTTCACTGAAAGCCGTTTTTTCTAAAATCATTTGAACGAAAAACATTTCATCGAAAGTAATCATATAAAACCGAAAGCCGTTCCACCGAGAATCATTTTACAGAGAGCCATTTCTCCGAAAGCCAATTTTTCGAAAGCCATTTCGCCGGAAGTCCTCATGGAATGCCTAAATCCATTTCACCGAAAGCCATTTCGCAGAACGCCATTTCACAAAAAGCCATTTCACTGAAAGCCGTTTTTTCGAGTCATTTAATCGAAAACCATTTCATTTCATTATGAAAAGTCGAAAACCATGTCACCGATAGTCATATCACCGAAAACCGTGTTACCAAAAGTCATTTCATCAAAAGACGATACACCAAAATGGGTGCCACGTTTGCTCACTGTTGACCTAAAACGAGAGCGTGTTGATGATTCTCAGCAGTGTTTGGCCATGTTTAAACGTAACAAACCGGAATTCGACGCAAGATATGTGACAATGAATAAAACATGGATTCAACACTTCACTCCGGAAGCAAAACGATCGTCATCTGAGTGGACAGCCAACTGGTGAATCTCGTCAAAAGTTCCCGACAGCAAAAAAAATCGGCTGGAAAGGCTATGGCCTCGGTATTTTGGGATGTGCGTGGTGTAATATTTATCGACTATCTTGAGAAAGAAAAAAAACATTAACAGTGAATATTACATAGTGTTATTGGAGTGTTTGAAGGCTGAAATTGCAACGAAACGGCTGCATATGGCAAAGAAAAAAATTGGTTTCATCAAAAGAATGGCAAAACTACATTGAACTTTGAATTGCTCCCACATCTACCGTATTCGCCAGATTTGGCTCCCAACGACTACTAGCTGAAACTGAGGCCTATTTTGAGGCAAAAGATAAATCGTTCTACACAAGTAGTATTGAAATGTTAGAGCGGCGCTGTAATGATTGCGTTGCTTTTGATGAAGATTACGTCGATGAATAAAGTTAATTTTGAACCAAAAGAAATCGTGTTCTTTGTTAGGCCCGGGATTTTCGAGCCCATGTGTTAAATCGTATTCGTTTACTGGCACTGCTAACTTCGTTTTAATCCAAACTTCAGCTTTTAAGAAATTTATTCATTAATTCGTGTAAAAAATGTGAACGAACCCGTCGGGTTCATTACTCATGAGACCTTTAGGGCCCTGTTTTTCTAGATGAAAAAAAAACTCGCGCTAACAATAATCGTGCGGCTAATCACTCACCACGACCAGGTCAGCCCATTCTAAATTGACGACGACGATGATTAGTTGTATGAAATTCCAATTGTGCCTATAAATTAGCTTCTAGATGGAGGGGAACGGGGGGTACTTAAATACCGGCAGTTTCAGTGATTGTGTGTTGACCGACTCGGTCACGACACGCCACGACAGAGCCCCGAACATATGCCATAATCGGCTCCACAGTGGACAGGTAAATAAAAATTAATTGCGCTCCTAATGAAACCGGGATTTATGACATTCAGCACATTCAGCGGATAATTTGTGTCACCAGAAATTGACAATATGGCCGCCTGTCGAAACCCGAACTAACGCCTGTTTGTCTGTTTGTTTGTTTGTGTCGTTTCAGCGTTCCCCATTGCCCGCCGGATCGGTCATCCGTATCAGAACCGAACGCCACCGAAGCGGAAAAAGCCCCGTACCTCCTTCACCCGGATCCAGGTGGCCGAACTGGAGAAGCGGTTTCACAAGCAAAAGTATCTGGCATCCGCCGAGCGGGCTGCGCTGGCCCGCGGTTTGAAAATGACCGACGCCCAGGTGAAAACGTGGTTCCAGAACCGGCGAACTAAGTGGAGGTGAGTTGCTTCAGGAGGAAAAAAATCACAAAACTATCTCATGACATGCTAGGATGGATGTAAATTTTCCAATTATTCACTTCCCCGAAATTCGCTAATGTCAGTGTCGTAGGTTTTGTTAATTTGGTCCGAAGGAAAATCCCTCCGGACCGTGCTGCTTTCAGCTCCTGATTTGCTTCTTTCAAGCGAACATCATCTTTATGGCTTTCGCAGAAAGTTTGAGGTTAGAACCCAAATCTTACCGCTCTTGACAGACAAACGGACGCTGGTGGCGGCGGCTAATGTTTTGAATCTAACGCTCACAAGAAAACTCTCCCCAAGGATAAAACTTCTTCTTCCGTCATCGTCGTCGTCGTTTTCGTCGTTTTGGCCGATTCCAGTTCAGCAGGAAAACGGTAAGACGAGCGGATAAAATTTAATGTAATTACTCCTATTTAGATAATTAAGTCTGTTCGCAGCAACGAAAAGTGAGAGCTTCTTTGTTTTCTCGGTCTTCCTTCGTTGCCGTTTTTTGTTCTTTGTTGTTCGAGCGATGGCGGGAGGGTGGACTGAGAAAATGGCGGCGACCGGTTGGAAATAATTGATTTTTGAATACCTTCGGAAAACCACCAGCACCAAAGCAGGCGGTGGTTATTGCCGAGTTTGATTAATTAGCGTCGGGTCTGGCGTTGTGAGCTTTCCCTCCGAAAAAACAAGAAGGACCTAACTTTGTAATTAAACATGAAATAAAAAAAACGAGCGTCGTCGCCATCGCGGCAGAGCAGAACCAAAACTTTTATTACGTTCGGTTTTTTTTTCAATATTTTTTTATTGTTTAATTTAATGCTACCGTGCGTCATCAGCAACTTGACTGGAAAATAATGGCGGCGGCCGGCGGTCACTGCCTCACCGAGAAAAGGAACATGCGATGGCAGAGTCCACAGTCCTTCCTCCTTCGTCCCCGGCAAAAAGGAACAGCAGAACAAAAATATAATGAAAGCATGAATTATTCAGAAATCGTAATTAGAAATGTTAATCTCGTAATTGTTGCTCACCTAATTGTTTCGTATAAATTACGTTAAAAAGCACGCCTTCCACATTAATATTCCTTCTTGCATGGGCTCCACTCCGGAATGGTGGCTGACCGGTCCCCCGAAAAGCAATGCAATTTGCGCGCCGCCGTTGCTCCCGGGATTTTCTTTTTTTTTTTTTGTTTGTTCGCTACCCGTTTTTTCTCGCAAGGATCGAGACCGAACGCGCGCGGTTACTTTGTCCGGTATTCTTTCTTCTTCAGCAGCCAACGCGGCGAAGGTAACGGACCATCGCGCACCATCGCTCACGAGTCATTCGATTATGGTAAAATTATGTTATTTTTAATTGAATTTCAATTAAACACAATCCCGATCCGCTGGTGTAGAAAGTGGCACGACGAACGCCGCCGCCGCCGCCACCGCCGAAACGACACCGATTTTAATTGACAGTTCGCTGTGAGCCATCGAATGCCGCTCTGATTGAATAACCCCCGGGTCCGGGGAACCGTTTCTGGAATTGGTGGCGGGCATTCTTTGCCTGGACCTGGACCTGATTCCTGATTTGATTGCACTTTTCCTGATTTGTTGGTTGCTCTTTCTCTACACACGACGTCACGGTGGTCGCGCCAGCCTCGCCGAAGAAAGGATTGCTCGGCGGCTGAAGGATGCAAATCAACCATGCAACGAGCAGCTCTAGCCTTGTTTACACACTTGTACCGGTGTTAGCTGTCACCGGTCACCGCGCACTGCAAGCTAGTAGCGGCACTTTTTTTATATCTCTCTCTCTCCGATTGCCTACGGGTTGTGCTAATTTGACAAGTTTGAAATTAGTTGCGCTGGTTTCTGTCTGGTCTCGTTACGAAATAAACTTTCTTTCAAATCTATTTGGCTTTTTTTCCTGCTGACGTTTCGTACGGCACGGCATGGCCAACTTTGATTACCATCCCGGCTGGCTGGCATTATCGATTGAAACTTGGCCCAAATTTTCCCAGCAAAAACTTCGTTCATCTTCTTTCCAGGTACCAACGAACTGTCCTCATCATGTGCTGTGTCATTATGATGTTTTAATATTGAGCGTCATTTCAGCAAGTGACGGGCCACAAAGCCCGAGTAGAGTGTGGTGTCAAAATAGAATAAGTTCGTCCCGTTTTCTAACAGATTTTTTCCCCAATTTTACGCTCTTAATTTATAAAATGATGAAAATGTGATTTCAGAGATACAGTATCTTCAGCGAAGTTGTTCAGAATGACAGGCGTCATCTTTTGAAAAAAAAATCAATGTGTTTAATCCCTCTCAAAGTGAGATAAGAACATTATTTTAGCTCAGGTTCAACATAGGAGCTAAGTAACTTCGACAAAGTTATTCAGAAAGTCAATTTTACAGAAGATTCCATTTCCGTAACTTAATTAGAATTCGACAGTCCCATGATAAAACTGGCCTAACTGCAAATGACAGTTTTTTTGTGTTTACTTTTTCTTTCACGATTCTCCCGATTGATTTTATATTTGACGCCTTACTCGTCGCAAAACTTTCAAGGTAAAACCACAAGCTACCGATTTGTATTGGAAATTTTCAAGAAATTGCAGTAACAGCTCCGTAATAAGCAAAAGAGAAATATAACAAAGAGAGAGCTCTCAGTTTGCAGTTGTCGTGGGACTGTCGAATTCATCATCAAAAGTGTTTTCTGAAAAGAGTCTCCAAAGTCTATTTTTTGTGAGAAAACTTTTACAGGGTGGACCTTTCAAGGTGGAAGCATCGGGCAACCCAATAACTTTTGAACCCGTTCCCGTTGCCACTGAAAACCCTCAATTAATTGATAAACAGCCTCTATACGACCAAAAAGTTACAGTTTGGTGTAGTGTTTGTGCAGATATGGTGATTGATCCCTTTTTGTTTCAAGACAATGATGGAATAACGAAAACTGTTAATGGCGATCGTTAACGAGCCATGATAATTGATTTTGTGATGCCTATTGTTCGTGAAAATGGTTCGAATGGCTACTGGTTCCAACAGGACGGTGCAACATGTCATACAGCTCAACTAACAATCAGTAAGTGACGGGAGCCCGGGTAGAGCGAGGTGTCAAATAAAAACCCAATTAGATGTAGTGATGTTTATATTTATCGATTATTCAATTTGCTATTGTTTTTTGTCGTTTCGACAGTTAAAAATCAAAAATCAAAATCGAAAATTAAAAAAAATTACTTTGACTTGAAATAAAAAACTAATCCCGCTATCACTGAAAGCACACTGCAATCCTAATAATATATAGAAATTTCGCGGTAATATCTGAACTAAAAACAATTAGTGACATTTTTTTCCTCTATCACAAAATGAATTCGATTTGATGATTGCTTTTTTTCCGAATCATGGCTTCTTTTTTCGCTTTCAAAAAATTACAAAACTCTTCTATTTATAGGCTTCGATACGCCAAAAAAAATCATTTATTGTGACACTTACTGTGGTAACGAAAATATATTGAAATCTAATCTGATACATCTGAAATGAACCATAGCATTTCGAATGTCAAGGACAAGAATATTTGAAAAGTACATATCTCTCCTGCAGACGAGTAATTCAACCAGCTCTTTTGAAGTAGTTTTATATGTATGTGGTCTCATCTGCACCTTCCTGCGCCTTTTTATGACAAACAAGTTATAAATTACGTGAAAAAAAACATGACTATCTTTCATTAAACTGGAACGATAAAGGTATAGTATATTCGGGAAAGTTATGTAATTTTTAATGACAAATAATTTTGTACAACATCAAAAACTCATGCACACACACACATCAAACAAACAAGCTCCAGATTTGGACCGAAAAGATGGATCTTACAAGGAATCATGCTCGGATGCACTCAGACTGAATGATGCGTATTTACTCACATAATAAACTTTCTACTGAACCAGTCCCTAGTTGGTAATAAAAAAATACTAAATAAAGAATATGCAGTACGAATAGATTCATTCCATCAAAAATGAATCATGGAAGTTTCCTTTGTGGTATCTTCTGCTCCATTGAAAATTGCTACGCATGTGCTTGAAAAAGACTATGCCTTCTTATGTGACTCTCAGTCACAAGAATTCCATGTAAATCTTTCTTGTGGCCTACGACAATCAGCTGACTATAGATCATAGCACATAGAATAAGCCGGAATAACAATTTAAAAAAAAAATGTTGGCATTCGTCCTCCGAACGGCGCTAGCGCGCTCACACGTTTTTTCCAGGAGACCCCATGCTTCGAAAGTCGTTGAAATATTATTTGGAACCACTGAAGTTCTGTCGCACCCGCCATATTCACCGGACATTGCCCCATCCGATAACGATTTGAACCGATCCATGGCGTATGGCTTACCAGAGCAATACTTTGAAAACTATGAAATCACCAAATATTTAATCGAATCATTCATAGAATCTAAAGAAAGAGAAAAATGTCCTAGACGTATGAATACCGAGGCTTTCAATAGAACAAATTTCAATGATATGGGAAATTTCAGTACGGGTTTGGTGTTTGTATTTTGCCTTACTCGTGTAGAAATACTGTGCAATGTTTGAAATTGAATTCTACTGATGTATGAACGATTTCTCTGCCACGGGCGAACGGTAACCTGGTTCCTGTCGCTAAGCTGTACACCGAAACCTCCATTTCCGAATTAAACGGGGGTTCGTAAATCGAGGTAGTTCCTGAAAAAAGTTTACGTTATTTGGAAAACGTTTTGTGTAATGAATGTGGAAACCCCCAATGATATGGCTATTTTCTGAACGGATGTGAAGAGTAGGTGCAAGAAAAAGTGGGGTCCAAGATGGCAACTTCCTTGAAATTCCTTGAAAACCCCTACAATTTGGGTATTTTCGGATCAGGTTTGATGAGTAGATGTCAGAAAACGATGTTTAAGGTGGCTCTGAATTCCAAGATGGCGACTTCCGGAGTCCTTGAATGCCATCACAATATGAGTATTTTGGAGTGGATTTGATGCACAGGTGCCTGGAAACAATGTTTAGAGTCGTTCCGATATCCAAGGTAACGACGGATATTGAATTTCGAAACAAGCTCAAACATTGTTTTCTGAAATCCAATCCGTTCCAAAAAATACCCATATTGTAAGGGTTTTCAAGGAATTTCCTTAAACCAGAAGTTGCCATCTTGGATTTTGGAATGATCCTAAAAATTTTTTCCGGCACCTAAACATCAAATCCGTCCCGAGAATATCCATATTTTAAGGGTTTTCAAGAAATAACCTGGATTTTGGAACAACTCCAAGCATTGTTTTCCGGCATCAAATCCGTTCCGAAAATACTCATATTGTAAGAGTTTTCAAGGGTTATCAATAAACCGGAAATAGCCATCTTGGATTTCCAAAATACCAAACAGCATTTTCCGGAACCGGGAGACGGGTACAGCATGACGGGTAAATCGATAGCTTTGACGCAGCCCATCTGGGTTCGATTCCCAAACCCTCTCTGGCCCGATGAGAAGCAAATGACCTTAAGGTACTCTTTAAACCAGTTCCAAAAATATTCATATCGTTGTAATTAACTTGGGTGCAAAATGCAAAACCCTTTTTTATGAGGTACACAGAAAGAAAAGATGAAACTTACACGACATGTAAACCAATAGTACTATTAAACAGACCTCAGTTGAAACGAAAATTTGATTTAAAACCAAGATTGATGTAAAATTACATTGAAATGCATTTACTTTTTCATTGAACAAGGCTGTATATTTACAAATCGCTTAGTTTTGTAATGTAACTTTCCATTCAATTACCTGCTCCAAATATGTGCATGAAAATAAATGTAAATTCACAAAATATTTTTATCTGTGTAGGTTCGTAAAAAAGTGGGTGGGTAATGTCAGAGACATAACAACGTGACGTAAATACTAATAAAACTAACACTTCACACACTTATCTTCACACTTCTAAACATCTAAAATTGTTCTCATAAGTTGATATATAAAAATTACAATAATCGTTCGATCAAGAGAAAGACAAATAAGCGTCATCAGTTTTTCTCTTTACTACTCGTTTATACCAAACGGCTTAGAAAACTAAAATTTTGAGTTATTTTCCTAAAAATTTTTATCATAAATTGTTGATCATATTTCTGATAGCATGGACTTTGGTTCGTAAAAAGAGTTACGTTACGAAAGCGTCAACGTAAGAAAAGTGTTCGTAAACTGAGGTTTGGGTATACGTGCGTTACCGTAAAGTGCAGCAGAAGCTAAAGGGAAAGACAGAAAGTAAAGCGATGCTAATGAAAACCATCTGCCAAAAATGAAGGGATCCGTATATTTGACCTACCCCATCAAGGAGGCAATTGATGACGTTCCAAATATTTCTCACATTGAATTACCGAGTTAGGTTATTCTGTGGCTAACGATCAACGAGAAGAGAATGTTCAAGCCAATATTTTTTTCTTTCGGAGCTTACTATAATTGACAGTAAGTTTCCGCCAGTTCAAGAAATATCACGCGAAGGAGAATTTCTGGTAGGATTTGGCATCATGCCTTAATATAAATTTTCTTCTAAGTTTTCGATTTGTCCTCATTCTGGAGCCGGACTTTCCTCGGGAAACAACACAACCAGATCTCAGCTTCCGGCGACCGAGGATAAGTGCTTTTCGGGAGTGGTGCGAAAAAAACAAATCCCCACAAACCGTTTCACCGGTGCTGCCAGTATAAAACTCCATTAAAAATTCATACGTCATTCAGACGACTGCTCTCTATATACTCTGTTCCTGGTCCTGGAGCCCAGCCCAGCCGGGGAGTGAAAGTCTTTTAAAATGTCAAAAAAGTTTAGCCCGCCAGAAACGTCATCCATCCGCCTCTCACACTCCTAGGCGTTTGGCAAGAACCATCAACAAAAATACCCACCCTCTTTTCAAAAAAGAAAAAAACGAAAGAAAAAGAAAGTAAAATCATGCTTTTCTACTTAAATAAAGTGGTTTCCGTGCACACCGAACCAGGAAAAGTGTCCTATTTTACATAAGGAAAACTCTTTTCCCAACAGCGCCTTTTCGAGTAAACGAGCCATGCTTAATATTTAATGGCAGTTCACGGCTTTCCGCAGGGCCGGGCCGGGTTGGGTTTGGTTCGGGAACTTCGTTTGGTAGCTGGTTGCCAACAACCACCACCGTTTAAACGATCGATTCATTTTAACTCCCCACCCGCTTCCAATTGCCAGCCAGCTCAAAAACCTAATCGGTTTCAGGTATGAAGCGAACCCCTTTTTTCGGTGTCAATTATCAACGAAGGTACTACACCCCAAATTGACCCCCCTCCCTTCGATTGCGAACCCGTATTAAGACCAGCCTTTGTTTCAACCGTATTAATAGCCCCCCTCTTCGGTGAATTGCAGGCGGGCTACGAAAAAAAAAGTTGCTTAAACATATTTGAATAATTCACTGGGGTGCGTTTGGAAAAACTCATTTTATTACAATGCAATGGAACGAGGAGCAAACTGCCGTGCTCTCGACAGTGAGAAAAAAAACCAACAACCAGCTAACAATAGAAGGGAGTGGTTCTCGGGCTGTGTCGGAAGAAAGAAGAAGAGGGACCCTCTGCTGGCGAGAGCACAAAGACGAACAGCAATCAGTCAAATTAAACTTGGGTTGGAAAGAAACGGAGTGGTTCTGTTCTGTTCTGTTCTTGACTAGCTTTGCGACGGTCTGATGAACTGAACAAAATCGAGACAAAAAAAAACATGGTTCCAACTCGGCAAACACGCACAAAACACACGTATTTTTTTTGGTTTCGTTTTGGGTACTAACATTGATCCCCGCTACCTTCACGCTTCACGACGACGGAACGATCCCGCGCCGTGCATTGGATGAATAAATTATGTCATTTTAACCTCGGCAGAAACTATTCTCAGCCTCAGCCGGAAATCGATACTCGTCGTAGTCTGATCGAAGCTTCAAGGGTTGGCGCCGAAGTAAGAAGTAATCTTAAAACGACTGAAAATTTCATGTTTTATTGCGCTAAAAATTCATCGTTTCGTTTAATTTGACCTAACCTACATTTGAATCGAACGATAGCTAAGAATATTCACGTTTGTTTGTATAAGGCTTTTCGATCTCCAGGCAGCCGGCTACCGAAAATTGGCTTTTAACTACTCTTCATAGCAGGGTTGCTAATTTTAAAACTATGTGATTACACTACTAGTTTCGTTTAATTTCATGTTAAACATTCATAGAAAAATAGCGTCTAACGTTGCACTTCTAAGTCAACTTTTAAAAAACACTATCAGTTCTTACGAATACAAGAAGAACCATAAATACCCTATAAGTCTGTCATATTCAATATACAGGCCATTGCAGTTACAATATAATAAAGGCTCAGATCAAAATAGGACTCCTGAAATATGGTATAAGGGACTAATTTGGAGGCCAACATGAAATTTTACTGAAAAATGACACTTTTATTATTATCTAAAAACCTGTTTTAATCCACCTAGTGTTGTAATGATGCCTTTCTCATATCAATCATATTATCATATATAATACTGTGGTATTCTTCAAAATAATTAAATTAAATTAATAACCGGAATCACTTTGTTTGGCCGTCTACTGACTAAAACTATCAATTGGAGAAGATTTGAGGTCGATTTAGAATTTAGTTTACGTTTTTTTGCCCTTTTCAGTGATGGTATAAAATTTTCAACACACTTTACCTTATATTTCCGAATCCGGATGAAATTCAGTAATTCCGTATGGGACCGCTGGACCTTTCATCTGAACCTAAGTTTGTGAAAATCGGTCGTGCCATCTATGAGAAAAGTTAGAAAACATATTTTTATTTTTTTTTTGCACATTTCACCCCATAACTTTGGAATCGGAAGTCAGATCCAAATGAAATTCAGGAATTTAGTATGGGACCTAAAGAGCTTTTATTTGAATTTAAGTTTGTGAAAATCGGTTAAGCCATCTCTGAGAAAAGTTAGTGCACTTATTTTCACAATTTTTTGTACATTTTACCCCATAATTCCGGAACCGGAAGTCAGATCCAAATGAAATTCAGGAATTTAGTATGGGACCTAAAGAGCTTTTATTTGAATTTAAGTTTGTGAAAATCGGTTAAGCCATCTCTGAGAAAAGTTAGTGCACTTATTTTCACAATTTTTTGTACATTTTACCCCATAATTCCGGAACCGGAAGTCAGATCCAAATGAAATTCTGGAATTTAGTATGGGACCTAAAGAGCTTTTATTTGAATTTAAGTTCGTGAAAATCGGTTTAGCCATCTCCGAGAAAAGTTAGTGCAAAAAAACGTTACATACACACATACGCACATACACACACATACACACACAGACATTTTGCGTACTCGACGAACTGAGTCGAATGGTATATGACACTCGGCCCTCCGGGCCTCGGTTCAAAAGTCGGTTTTCACAGTGATTGCATAACCTTTCTATATGAGATAGGCAAAAAGGGCGTATTCTCATGAAATATCAATTTTCTCAATTTAGACAAAAATATATATTTCGATAATGACTGCATTTAGGAAGCAGCTTCCTATGAGCTTTTCCATTGAACGTAGCTTGGAGAATAATGTTTCATTGCTCGAATACAATTATTCCTATAAAAACATCGTTTTACGAAAATTGTTAAAAAGTTTTTCCTTGGAAAACTTTTCTACTTTTCATCTCTCCAACTTTCTAAAACATTCAGTAGTTTCTTTGAAACTTTACGATTTTTGTGATATAAAATTTAATAATAAAAATCGTACGGTAAAATATATAAGGATTTTGGAAAATAAATTTTATTTTCGATTTCACGAAAAATCGGAAGATTTTTTTCAGTGTATATTTTTTTTAGAAAGTTCGATCGTAGTTCAATTTTTTGTAGTTATAATTGTTAATAAACAATGCGGCTAGAAACGCCCGTTTCCAAAATTAGTGTTGAGTGAAAAAAATGTCTATACCGGTGAATAATACTTCTTTTTCTATACCGATTACACATGTAAAGTCTCATGCATATCCAAGGTTGTCGTGCCAGAATTTTGCCATTTCTGGACAATTTGGTGTGGAATTGCGCTATGTGATAACAGAATTATTTTTTTTTTGACTCTTTGCATGTGATCCTTGAAAGTGATATTCTTATCGTTTTAAGGTAAATAAGTAGATTCAACACTCGATGTGTGATATAAGTTGTTGCAGTCAACCAAACGGCAATACTGGCAACCCCGCCATTATACTCTCGAGTGACAGTTATGCTGTCACTGTTTTGGCGCATGTGTTGCTGTCAGGAGATTGCCGCCAGTTCGGTTAGAATGAGATTCAGAACGGTTGTCTTACCGTACAGACAACCTTTACTTATTGTGTCTTGTGCAGTATGCTTTTATTAAGTATTAAAGTCTAGTAGTTCAGTTTTAAAATGTGTCTAATCATTACTTGTCTGTATGGACACGCAAATACTGTTCGATGCTGCCCAACCACACACACACACACACACACACACACAAGATACAACAAAAGTAAAATAAATTAACTAAACTCTAGCAAATCGGTAAACCTCCGCGGATTGCGATATTTTTTAATTTGAAATTGCTCAGCAATATGAATACTATAAAATGATACGAAATTGATAAATCATCTTCATTTTATGCAACAAGAATCTGAAGTTTATTTTAAATATAAAACAATCGTAATTGTTGTTGGAATTTAGCCACAATTCTATAGTTAGTTAGTTAGTTAGTTAGTGAGAGTGATTCAAATCGACAAGAACTCAGCCAATAGTCTTTCGTTCTTCAATCGAGCGATCATTTCAATGTTTAGCCTATTATTATTTATAAATAATTGTGCATTAAACATTTTCCGTGGTTTATTGGACCAAAATTTTGAATAATCAAAATTCAGACGATTCCTAATGATTCGTTGCTTGACCAGGTGCGTATTCAGAATTTTTTTTCCGGGGGTGTTTCAGAAGTCGTTTGTTGAAAATTATTCGAACCAACTTGAAAGAATATCGAAAACGTTACTACAGTTAAATGAGGAAAATAATTCTGTTTGTTTTGTTTCTGATGTTAGTTATATTTACTGCAAAATTTTCCCTGAACGGAAAATTATTCCTTATGCTACTTCTCTTACTTTTTGATACTGAAAATGAAACTGTTGGTGACAATCATCTTACGTAATCCCAAAAACGAACGCTAGCTAAGCTTTTCCACATAGTTGACACCTTCAGCTCCAATATTTTAACCCAAGTGAATTATTCTAATCCACATTTAGAGTAGCTCTATCTTCTATGGAACATTGCATCTATTTTTTCCTACCAAATATAGCAGCAATACATTGTGATATATCATACGCGTAAATTTTATACTTATTGCTTTTCGTGTATATTTAATTTATGAATAGTTCGAGCCAATTCAGTCTTGTTCAGTTTCATAATTAATTATTAATTCGCTGAATAGATAAAATATATTGTTTTGTCTCCATACTCTACATCACACACGAGGATATTTATCTCACTTATTACAAACTGGTACAATAAACTACTGAGGTATGTAATTTCTGAAAAGTGGCACAGTAGTTTTCGCTTGAAATTGTTCGAGAAAATTGCTATTTTTGCCTTACTCACATAGAAAGGCCTTGCAATTGAATTTTATCTCCATCCGATGCGCACTCAATTTTCTCAGAAATTTCTTAACCGATTTTCACAAACTAAGATGCAAATAAAAGGTCTTTAATTTTTTTAAAAAGCCCTCAAAAACTTAATCCAGATCCGACTTTTGGTTCCGGTATTACAACGCGATAAGTGAAAAAAAAAAATCAATTTCATGAGGATTTTTTCCTAAAGTGATGGCGAAACGAGATGCACATTTTTATCAAACTTACTGCTAAATTCATCTAGTTGGCAGATCTTGTTAGTTAGTGAAAACTACTTTGGGACTACTAGTCCCCGGTTTCCACTTCCGAACGTACCGGTAATAGTGAAGAAAAGCTCCAAAAACGGAACTCACTTCGATTTCTCAGCAACCGTTGGACCGATTTCCACAAATCATGATTCAAATTAAAGCTTTCAGTGTCTTAAAAGATACTGCGCAATTTCATCCAGATCCGATTTCCGGTTCCGAAATTATAGGGCGATGAGTGTCAAAACATTTGAACCGTCATTCAAAATGACGATGCAAAACTGGTATGCGTCGGTACGTGAGGTACGGAAGAAGAAAACACCACCGCTTTGCTTTGTTCCAATCGCAGCGTACTCTGTACAATTTCGTATAGCGTGCAGGGTTGCCACATTTTAATCTATATTTTTCAGATGAAAAATATGTAAATTTGTAAACTTGTTAGTGTTATTACAAAATCATGATAACGATGCTTTTCTATAAGGAGTGTATCGAAAATAAGTGTATCGAAATGATAAAAAACGATATTTTATTCAAACTAAAAATTGATCCTTTATTGTACGAGGTTAAACTTAAGCATAATGAAAACCGGATGAAATTTAAGTTATTCCTTCACGAATTTTCGAACTTTTGATCGAAGATTCTTCATCAAGTTCCGGACAAGGGTTGCATCGCATTTTTTGGACGCTTGAGCCCCAAGTTTTATGAACTCCTGCATGCTCCCAGCTGCCTTACCAGTCTTCTTGAAGACCCTCTTCACGATTGCCCAGTAACGTTCAATGGGCTGAAGGCAATTTGGTGGAATGAAATTTATACCCTTTTCCGCAAGCCAATTGAGGGTGGTTTTGGCATAGTGAGCCGACACTAAATCCGACCAAAACAGTGGAGGTGTACCATGCTTCTTATTCAAAAGCAGTAATCTCTTCTGGAGACACTCAGATTTCTGCATTAAGAGTTACGGTAGTATAAAAAATGGTTGACTTCAAACCACAGGAACATATTGCTTGCCATACTAGTACCTTTCGATCAAAATTTCCACCGAAATCGACCTGTCCCCATCACTCACATCCTCCCCAACGATGACAGTAAAGTATTTTGGACCTGGAAGGGTTTTTGTGTCCTCATCGTCCATCAAAACGCATGCATCCGGACACTGCAGAGACGCGAATACAATTTCCGGGCCCTTGTTGCTGCTCGCTTCTTCTGTTCTACACTTTGTTTCGAGATTTTCTGCTTCTTGTAGGTCTTCAGCTGACGCCTCTTGATACGCTGGATCATTCCGACAATCGTTCCTGCTTTTTTGGCCAAATCACTTATTTACACTGATTTGTTCTTCATGATTAGAGATACCACTTTCTGGTCCAGTTTCAGGTTGGAAGAACCGGGTTTTCTGCCTCTTCCTGGTAGCTCATCCAAAGAATAGTGTTCCCAAAACTTATTAATGATGGTTTCCACACTGGCATGATGAGTTCCAAACCGCTTCCGCCAATTTTCGCATAGTAATACTTAGCCATGTGTTCAGAACCTTAATTTTCACTTCCTTTTCAATGCGCGACATTTTGAAAACGCAGAATTTCAACCGCACAAACAAGTAAACAAACGAAAGCTGACAGCCAATCGCACAGCATGCTGTGATCTAAGCATAAAAACCCATCACAAATACATGCGAACAACACAAATGTATGTGGATAGCTTATTTTCGATACACGCCTTAAAAGTACACTTATAGTCTTTTTCATATAGAAAGTACATGCAATTACTTGAAAAATTTACTAGTGAAAATTGGTGGACGTAAAGATATGGTTCCGATTTGTTTCGGGTTTCTCCTTAAGGAAAAGTCTACGGCATTGAGGTTATGCCAATCTGGCACCACTGAAACACGATACTCGATTCCTCCAGCGATCCGAACCTAGTTGCAAAACTCCAACAAACAATCAAATTAATAGGATGCTTCTTCTTTTTCCTTTGCTTCCCCTTTATTCCAGCCAGAAGAGAAGAAAAAATGGGAAAGAAAACCACAGCACATGTGAACAATATCAAATCAATCAGCATAAATATTTCACAGTGGGTGACATAATTCGATTACCATGGCAACAGACAGACGCACACACGCAGTCTAGAAGCCATTACTCACTGCTGTCACATTGATTGCCTGCTTTGTGTGCGTGTACAGACGCGTCTTTACATGACTGCATGCATGTTTATTTATTTAATCGAAAAACTCCTACAATCAGCTATTTAGCTTTTATTTAATCACCGTATCACTTGATTATATCACGTTTAATCTCGGATTCCGGGTGGAAACTCCGACGACGACGACTGTCAAAAAAAACAGATACTCCGTGATAGCTGTTTACTGTCGAGTCTAACTTGCAGGGGCACAAAAGCAAGGTTATATTCCAGTAAATTGCTTGAATAAATGATGTAACAAACGCCCCCAGCCCAGTCCAGCGGAACGAACATCAGCGGGTTAAGATGTTGTGACAAACTTGCATCGATATAGTGCCGGTCCGCCGTGCCCGATGTGTAATCGGAACGAAGATTCCGTAGTAAAGAGGGGCTTTACTTATTCATCGAGCTTTTAGAGACTCCGTTAATACCCAGTTCGGTTTTGGATTGAATTGGATTGGTTGGCGTTTTTCTTCGGTTTGGCACTTACGGCAATGGCTTCCAGTTTCCCATGTGCGGAACACGGAACACGGTAGGCGGGGTCAGGCGCAATAGAACATTTATTTTACAACTCAATACGGGCCCGGTTAATGGTTGTGGGTTCCCCCCCTTTTGCGGAACTGAAACCGAACCGAACCAAACCGAAGAATGGAAGAGCAAATTGTCGATTTGTGTCGAGATTTTTATTCGTTTCCGTTGTCCGAACGGGTCGGTCGGTTGGTCGAGGTGTGACAAAGATTGTACTCCCACCTTGGTCCGTCCGTTCACGCCAAGGATTTAATGCGATTGGAATCGGATTTGTCAAATAAACAACTCAATTATGTTTTTTTTTCTACCGGCCCTGTCGGAGATGAAGTTTGCCTTAATTGACACTAGTTTCCAGTCTCCATCCAGAGCCTACTGACGTTCTGTCTGTCTGCCGATAGGGGACTGGGAAGACTAATAGTTTTCTGTTTCACGCCGAAGGGCAGCAGCAGTAAGCAAATAAAGCCATTCGAAATGTGATAAAAACGACCGGACACGGGGTATTGACAGGACTGCGAGAATAAGCGACATGAAGTCAAGCGCTGGACCGAGATAAATCATTCAGTGTGCGTTCCGACACGCTCGATTGCACCGGAATAGCTTTATTTTTTTAAGCTTAATGTTTGCTGGAAATAGGCGATGGCGAGACCGGCGAACCGTTTCCAGTTTCCCGAGCTTATAGCTAGCTAGACTTCTATGCATAATTTATTTCGCAACTCGACACACACACAATCGACTCATCGTCTGTCATCACTGAAAACTGCACACTGCACTCCGTCGATCGCGACCGGTGAATAATTGAAAATTGTAAAATTAATTTTCATCCAAGTTGGCGTCCGTCGAAGAAGAGTCGAGACGAGTTGGGGGTTCGGTCGGATGACAACCGAATTAGACTGCTGTCAGCGAGATAATTGCGGAAACCATTTTGAAATATCATTTCTCCAACCTCCACGTTGAACAACACGTATGTAGACTAATTAAATTTAAAACTAATTTAAAGCCTCTCGCTGTTTCGGCACTAACTAGCTAGTATGCGGCGTCAAAACATACACAACCAATTAGATCATTGTCTGACAGCTTCGCACCCATCTTTCGCCGCCTACTAGGAGAAATTTACATAATTTATAAAATTCATTAAACCTAATCCGAAACCCATAAATTACTATGATATGCAGAGAACTCCAGTCTGCTCATCTCTGGTTGGGGGTTTTTACCACTCGACTCAAAACATATGCCCTCTAATCTATCTACACCTTGCGCCTGTTTGCCGGCAAGCTGCCATCGGAGCGCTAAAACGGTACGCTAATTCTATCTTTTGTTTTATTAGAATTAACACTTGTTCAGCGGAGCGAGTTTTTGTGGTTTTTGAGGAGGTTTTAATTGACGTCAAATTGATATTTATGCTGTTGGTGCCACGTAGATTTGGAACAAGGGCTTTATTTCTTTCAAACGCTAGTTCAATTTCGTTGACAGGTCTTGCGGCTACACACTTAATACAATCTAATCCACTTCTGTGCGGCATATACTCGTTTACACCAAAACATCAGAGCTACAATAAAGACTTTACTCGAGAAAATTTGGATGAGTTGGAAGTCTCAGAAAATAAATAAAAACATATTAGCTACGTTTTATTTTCCAAAGTTGGTCAATTCAATCTCCTACCCTAGCCCGTACCTTGGACTTAACGCTACACATCACTTCCGTCGAATTCTTGTCGTTTAGGAAGACCTTCCCTGTATCCAGGAGATTGCCCTTCAAAATCGTCCATAATTCTTCTATTGAGCGAAGCCTGGGGCGATTTTAGCGGATTTGCCTCTTTCGGCACAATGACAAAATTGTTTTTCGTAATGGTACGATGCCAAATCCACCCAAAACAGAGTGTAACTTCAATATACCTGAAGAAGGGTAACAGGTGCTTCTGAAGGTATTCTTATTCATATATATGGCTACTGATGATGCCGGTTGTTATCTGTGGCTTGCTGATTTTACCGCACCGATAGATTGCCTCCACCAAAAATAGAGTGTCATCTACGTGGGACCGGAATTCTTCTTTCTTTATGTGACCAGTCGTTATGCACAGCTTGCTGAGCTTGTCACAGCCACGGATCGCTTGTCACACCAAATACTTCTGGGCGAATTTGTCACTCCTCTTCTTCCGGAACTTCTCCGAAGTATCTCGGCGAGACTCGGCGCTGGGAAACTCTAGGTCAGGGATCTACTTGAATATAGCTTAATATTGTGCTTGATATGATTATAGAGTGTTAATATAAAATGCACAAGCTTTAGTGATTTTATACTGTAAATATGCGTTTAGTGCTATTATCGAACAAGTATAGGGTTTTCCAAAAAGAGGTGTAATTTAAAATAGTCCGTAACATTGGTAGATGTCTTTTTTGAAGCTGTATATTTTATATTTGACAAGTATTAAACTCGGTGACTACGTCAACAAGCAAAATTGTCGCATTAATGTTTTTTCCACTCTCAACGTGTAACTGTTTAGTGCAGTTTAGGGTCCGGCGAGAGCATGGGGCCGTTTTTTAGAGGATGAGGCTGAAGCAAAATTGACAATTGATCCATAGATCTTCTGATTTATCACCTTACGATTTCTTCCTTTGGGGCAACGTGAAAGATAATCGTGAAACTGTTCAAAACAAAAACATTCGGCTCGAATAAGCTGCTCAAGAAACCTGCTCGAAAAAACTACTCGAAAAACTGCTCGAAAAAAGTGATTGAAAAGTTACTCAAAAGGAATACGAGTAAAACTTCCAAAGAACTGCTCGAAAAATCTAATCGTAAAAATTACTCGAAAAAACTGCTAAAAAAACTCAAACTGCTTGAAAAAAATCGTTAAAACTGCTCGAAAACTTTTTCAAGCAACCGCTAAAAAATACGCAAATAACCGTTGAAAAACCATCAATTGCTCAAAAAAAAAACATGGAATACTAAAAAAAACTGAGAAACTGTTCCAAAAAAGGCATGCGAAAAACTAAAAAAAATAGCTGTTTGAGGAACTGTTGGGAAATAATACACGAAAAACTGCTCGAGAACCCTATCCGTGCTTGAAAGAATTGCTGAAATAGCTGCTCGGCAAAATTTTTGGATAAACTGCTCAAATAATCTACTCGTAACAGCTACTCGGGGAAACTAATCGAAAATTGGCGCGAGTAAACTTCTTGAGAAATACTCGAACTGCTTGAAAATTGCCCGAAAGGTATACGACAATAAACTGTCCGAAGAAAACCTCCTCTAAGATACTGCTCGAAAAATATACACATTAAAACTACTCGAAAGAGCTGCTCGAGAAAACTGTTCAGGAATCTGCTTAAACAAACTTCCTAAAATGCAATAAATGCTAGAAAAACTTTAAAAATACACGAGAAGCAGATAAAAAAAAATTCTCGAAAAACTTATCGAAAAAAATGCTCGGGAATAATAAGCGGCAAACTACTCAAGTTATTTGCTCCAAAATTGCTCGAAAAACCTACTCGAATAAACTGTTACAAAACAGCTAATCGTGAGAAACTGCTCGAAAAAACTATTTGAAAAAATGGTTTTTTCGAGCAGTCCAGATATTTGCCCAAATACACAGTCAAAAAAATTAGCGAGACTATTCGAAAGAACTACTCCAAATATGCAAGTCTGCTCGAATTACTTGGAATGTTCGAAAAATGTACTAATTCAAACTACTCGAAAAGAGCTAGAGAAAACTTTGAGAGAATCTATTTTAAAAAATTCCTCTCAAAACTGCTCAAGCTAGTTGTAGAAGTTACTCAAAAAAGCTGCTCGAGGAACAACTCTGCTTGAAAAGTTGCTCCAAAGTTTGAGAAACTGCTTGAATACCAATCAAAAAACTGCTCAAAAACTACTCATAAAAGCTATTGAAAAAGCTGCTCGAGAAAGCTACTCAAAAAACAACTCAAAAAACTGTTCAAGAACTACTCGAAAAAACCTAAAAAAACTTATTGAACTGCTTGAAAAAAATCGCTCAATACTGCTCGAAAACATTTTTCAAGCAACCGTTAAAAAAATACGCAAATAATCGTTCAACTGCTTCAAAAAATACGTGGAAAACTAAAAAAACTTGAGAAACTGCTCGAAAATAGGTATGCAAAAACCTCTCGAAATACTAAAGAAATAACTGTTTGAGAAACTGTTGGGAAATAATACACGAAAAACTGCTCGAGAACCCTATCCGTGCTTGAAAGAATTGCTCAAATAACTGCTCGGCAAAATTTTTGGAAAAACTGCTCAAACAATCTACTCTTAACAGCTATTCGGGAAAACTAATCGAAAGTTGGCGCAAGTAAACTTCTTGAGAAATACGCGAGTCTACTCGAACTGCTTAAAAATTGCCCGAAAGGAATACGATAATAAACTGTTCGAAGAAAACCTCCTCTAAGAAACTGCTGAAAAAAATATACACATAAAAACTACGAAAAAAATCGCGAGACCACTCGAAAAAACTGCTCCAGCAATCAATTCGAAAAACTTACTTGGAAATATCAATCGGAAAATGGCATCAATAAACTGCTTAAGAAATACGCAAGTCTGCTCGAATTACTTGGAATGTTCCAAAAATGAACTCTTTCAAACTACTCGAAAAAGCTGCTAGGGAGAACTGTGTGAGAATCTATTTGAAAAAAATGCTCTCAAAACTGTTCAAGCTAGTTGTAAAAGTTACTCGAAAAAGCTGCACGATGAAACAACTCGATAAATTGCTTCAAAGACTGAGAAAAAAAAGGCTTGAAAAACCAATCAAAAAACTGCTCAAAAACTACTCATGAAAGCTATTGAAAAGCTGCTCGAGAAAACTGTGTGAGAAGCTATTTGTAAAAACATTGCTTTCAAAACTGCTCAAAGCAAAGCAAAGTCTTGGCATTACATTCCTTTTGTGAAATTTGGTCTTTCTGTTTCAACAGACTTCGCAGCCGATTCTTAGTGTACAGAATCATTGCATGGCTAGTACTATGGATCCTACTGACACTAAGAATCCTTCCAGGTCGGGATTCGAACATACGACAACTGGCTTGTAAGACCAGCGTCCAATACATTGAACCGCCAACTCGGAACCCTCAAGCTACATGTAAAAGCTACTCGAAAAAGTTGCTCAAGAAAACAACTCGAAAAATTGTTCCAAATACTCCTCAAGAAAACTGAGAAACTGCTTGGAAAAACTACTCAAAAAACTGTTCAAGAACTACTCATAAAAGCTACTCGAAAAAGCTGCTAGAGAAAACTGTGTGAGAATCTCTTTGAAAAAACATAGCTTTCAAAACTGCTCAAGCTAATTGTAAAAGCTACTCGAAAAAGTTGCTGGAGAAAACAACTCGAAAAATTGCTCCAAAGGCTGAGAAACTGCTTGAAAAACTGCTCAAGAAACTGCTAAAAAATTACTCATAAAAGCGACTCGAAAAGGCTGCTCGAAAAATACCCAAAAACAACACGAAAACTGCTCGAATAAAATCCTAGAAAACCTTCGGAAATAATGCACAAATGCTCAAAAATGTACAGAAAACTGCTCGATAAATCTGTTTGAGAAAAAAAAAATACGCGAAAAACTGTTCGAGAAATCTACTCGAATAAACTGCTCAAAAACAGATCAACAATTTTCTCGAAAAACTGCTTTAAAGATCTTGAAAATTTGTTCGAAAAATTCTCCTCGAGATACTTCTCGAAAAAGTTCGATCCAAAAATTCACTCGAAGGAAACTACTCGGAACACTGCTTGAAAAATTTACTCCAAAAACTACTCTAAAAACGATACTTTAAAACTTCTTGAATAATTGCTCAAAATTTAGCTTTTTTTCGTAAAACAGCTTGATAAATCTACTCAGGCAAACACTGCTCGGATAAACGGCTCAAAAAACAGTTCAAAACCTGCGTGAAAAACTGCTTGAAGTCTAAAAAAAACTACCCAAAAATAGTTCGAAAAATACACCGAAAATACTATTCGAAAAAAACTCGCTGTAAAAAATTTACTCAACGAAACTACTCGAAAAACTGCCCGAAAAAAACTTCTCGTAACAAACTGCTTGAAATTTTTTTCCAAAAGTCGTAAAATTGGATAAGCTGTAGATTGTACAGTTTTACTTATAAATTCACATCCCTATACAGAATATAAAGACGTAGTCCTACGTCAAAAAAAACTCTTTTTTTATGCGAAAAGTTTGAGTTTCCATTTGAATCCCAACCGAAGATGCATTCGATTTTCTCAGACTGATTTCTGATTCTTGATTTTCTTCTCTTCTTCCTCTTACAGACGCCAAACGGCGGAAGAACGCGAAGCGGAACGGCAAGCGGCGAACCGGTTGATGCTTTCGCTGCAGGCGGAAGCCCTGAGCAAGGGTTTCGGACAGCCAGCACCGACGGCGGGACCACCGGCCAGTGCCCCGGGAGCGCCCCTCGCCGCACTGCACGGTCTGCAGCCGTGGGCCGAAGCGCACACCGCCGGTTGCTGAAACGGCGAGATTAACGTGTAGTTTTCTAGCACCTAGCAAAACAGCAAAGTATTAGCAATTTATTACTAGTAATTGACAATTTCTTTGTGATACATTTATAGGGACCAGATGGCACCATCTGGGCGTAGTTTGTTATCCGGGAGTAGCGGCGAACTTTGTAAATATAGACAATGTAAAAATAAAAAGGCTAGGAGACTAGGCAGAACATTATTTTACTATGTAAGATATCATCTTTCTAACTTGGTTGGTTTGTAGATCGAACGAAATAGAGTTGAAGCACGTACTTTTGCAATTTAGTTCCGTTCGGAATTTGACTATCCGTAACTTGTACAGTAAGAGCTCAAATTCATCAACACATCTTTACATACATCAGTATTTCATTTTCTTATTTTATGAAATCAATCATACGAATCAGATATTTTCCCAGCAAAAGATCAATAGTAATAGAAAACAAAAACCACAAAAAATCTAGCTTTACGTAATGAAACCTGTAAATTAACACGATCAAGCGAAGGTGACAATTTTCTTCCTCCACACTAATAATTAAAAAAAAACACGTGCCGTGAATCAACCGGCAACACTCGTAAATTAAGGCATTAACAGTGAACCTAACACTCACTCAACTTTAGCAATTGATCCACAATGCATTTAAAATACCCCGGACACAATCAGCGTATGTAAATAGAATGCTGCGGCTTAGCCTTTCCGATCGATCGACGTGATGATGATGCAATGTGGCAGAGCGAGAAGTAGCAATTAATAAAGGAAAGGCTATCCTTTTTTCTTTCTTCTGATACTACGTTGATACTTAAGTGAGCGAAAGGAAAGGTCCCAAAAAAAAGAACACGCGGAATAATAAAAAAACAAGACACAATTTGAACTAAAGTTGTTTATGAGACGACTTTCATATCACGGCAGAAAATATCACGACTCATTTGATGTGCTCCGGGGAACCATGGGAGAATTTTTCGACCATGGTATGGCATTTCTTCGTTCGGTTAATCCACTCATCACGAGCCACGACGAATGACATATGGGTGTCACTCAATTAAAGCGGTCGCCACCCGTGCGTTTTGCGGAGATTTATGCGTTGTTTTTTTTTTCGTGTTTTGGCAAAAGATTGGTGATAAACCAGAGGGTTATGGGAAAAGTTTTTGGCGAAGCGAAGTTTTCTTCACGTTTCATCTTCGACTTGTCTTAGGTATAACAGTTAACTTTTGATTTGCTAGTGCAACTTAGCAGTTCAACTTCAATCGGAAAGGAAAATCTTAATCGGCGTCGTACACAAAAAGAATTTCGATGTTTCATGCTATTCTAGGACATCGCACATAAACAAGAGCTACATTTAGGAAATTTCCATCTTTAGTATTTCACCCCGATGTAACCGATGTCCGATTTAGTACATATTTTGCAAGATAACCCATTTCCAATAATGGAAAGGAGGTAAAGCGGGAAAATTTTGATTTAATGATTTTTTTCTATTTAAATGGAATATTTATTGCGTATAAAAATTTACACTGTCTTTAGTGACTTGTTAAGAACGATTTAAAAAAAAAAGTTTAATCAACCTAGTTTCTCATATAACTCATGTTTTTAAACACACTTCACCCTGTTGTTCCGAAACCGGGAGTCGTATCCGAACAAAAGAAGAATAACAATAGAAGTCTTCAAGGCCATCGAAACCTTTCATTTGTGTCCAAATGAGTGAAAATCGACTCATCCGTCTCTGAGATAAATGAAGATTGTTCAATTTTTGACCACTATTTCCGAATCCTCCGAAACCTGGAACTGGAAACCGACATAACTGAAATCGGTTCGTTTAACCAACAACAAACACAACCTCCAAATTGAAACAATTTTGAGCTGAATTTAGAAGAATCAACGCAATCATCATCACATTTCAATACCACTTTTTTAGAACGATTTAACTTTTGCCTCAAAATATGTCTCAGGTTCAGCGAGAACCTCTTCGTTCGTACGAAATTTCTTACCGGCGAGCATTTTTTTTCGGTCTGCGAACAGCCAGTAGTCACTGGGAGCTAAATCTGGCGAATACGGTGGATGTGGGAGCAATTCGAAGTTCAATTCATATAGCTTTGCCATTGTTTTGATTGACTTGTTACACGGTGCGTTGTCTTGATGAAACTATAATTTTTTTCTTTGTCATATGCGGTCGTTTCTTTGCAATTTTAGCCTTCAAACGCTCCAATAACGCTATATAATATTCACTGAATGAAATTCGGTAGAATTATAGGAGGTTATAAGACATTTCAGTTAAAGCTAAGGTAATGAAAATTCGATGAGCGGTCTCCGAGAAAATCAGGTGCACTTTTTTAGTTTATTTTGCACTTTTTTCCACGTAACTCAAGAACCGGAAATCGGATCTAGATGAAATTCAATTGCAGGCTAAGGGACTATAGGGAATGTCTTTAATTTGAATCTAAGTTGAAGAAAATCAGCGATCTCTGAGAAAATCGGATGCACCTGCGTTTCTTTGCACGTTTTACCCTGTTACCACCGAACCGGAAGCTCGAGTCAATAGGAACGTATGGAATCAAGAGACCTTGCATTTGAATCTAAGGTTGTGAAAATCGATTCAGCCATCTCCGAGAAAATCGAGTGCACATTTTTGTTACACACCCATCAAACGAAATCATCTTGACTGGATCCACTCTTGGGGATGACTTCCGTGCTGTAATGTCAATTGCTGCAGCTCTATCCGAAGTTGTAGCAGAATGCTAATCTTTCTCACGCAGTGATGTGACATTTTCTCCAGTGGTTCTAGCTTTCGAAGCTCTATTTCCAGAAGTAGTGCCGATTGGTTATTCTCTTCCACTTTCTTGTTAAGAGGCGGAATAAAAGAGCACTGGATGTCCTGGCTAGTTGACCTGAAACCATGGATCTAAATTTTATTAGTTCTCGAAGCTCCTGACCAGATTTTTCCATGTCCATCTATAAATATATATAGAAAAAAAATTTTATCGAGATAACTCGAAATTTTCTCAAACCTCATTTAATGCACTTTCATTGACTGTACTTGTCAGTAATTTCTAATGTTTTCGAAAGCTCTTTCAACACTTGTTCACAAGAACCAAAGACATCCTATTAACAAGATATACAGCTCTCACATTTCCCGAACAAATCGTTGGCAACATCCTTTTTTGCGAGCATGGCGCCCTCAGGTGAGTCCACATAGAAGTAGGGGAGAGAAATGTCAAATTCGTGCGCCCCAAAATAACAGCACTGCGCACCCATACAATTGACTTGATATCACAGACTAACAGACAGGACACTCAAATTAGATTCTTCAATCTTTTTAACGGTCATTTCGAATATTCCTTTAGTTTGGACAGTACTCGCATATGGCATGATGGCGCCACGTTACCCTATCAAAAACATTCTGTCTGTCATCTAGACTGTGTTTATTTTTTTCATTTACCAACAGAGTTGCCATTCATACAGAATTGCCTGTAATGAATTGATTTGTATACGTCCATGCGAATTTCATGCAGGATACAGATTTAATACATATTGCCAAAACTATATACAGAATTGTGCCTACTTCTCATCCTTCAACGCAATACAAAATCGAACCCGTTTTGTTACAATACTTACTTACTTCTGATCTGCCGCCACTTATTTTCGGGTAAAAATTGCTAACACAATCAAAAATAGTCTAGATGAACAACGTTGAGAAAAATAAATGGTTACCTTCCAACATCGCTAAAGAAGATAAATATATTATCAACGTAATCCAATAATTTATTGTGACGATTCATTTTCAAATATTTTGATGAAATCAGACATCCCTGCAAGCAGCTGATCGGTGTTGACAAACGAGGGGAAACCAACTAGTCAAAAAAAACTTTTACATAACACAAGGGGTGTACAGATAGTAAATAGTTCGCGCAGTACAATATAGGTGGAACTAGTGCATCATGAAAAAATATTTTTATAAGAATTTACTCATACTGTCATGTCTGTTAGTCTGTGATGATATGTTGAATGTGATGCCGTGCGATGGCGTTGCTGAACTGAAGATTGATTTCGCTCCAAGCTGACAGGGTGCAAGAACCCAGTTTCGAATAGAGATGAGCAAAACTATTTGTTTCAAGGAACCGCTAATAACTTAATGGTTCTACTAAAAGAACTAGTTCTGTTGAACCGTTCATTCGTTCTTCTGAAATTTTGTTTGCTACACCGAAAAAAATATGCGAGTCATGAATTATTTTTGGTATGTATTTGGATTAGTAATTATTCTCGTTTGTGTACTTTTTTAAAGATCGCGAATGTATGCAATGTATATTCCTAAAACCGTGTGACCGTGACCGACGAAAAATACGTAGTTAAAGTGTACATTCTCTCATAGAAATCAAGTCATATTATCTTCTTCGGCCATAACAAAAAAAAAGTTAGGAAACTTTTGTTCACTCGTTAATCGCATGAAAAACTTAGTACGTGCTGATTCGTTTTTTTTTCGCACCGAAAATCGCTGCCTAAGGGTGCTGCCAGAGAGAACTCGATTTGCGAAGTACCACGAGGCGTTTTGTTGCGATGAACTTTTACCAAATCGTCATTATTTTCATACTTCAGTGTCAGTGAGCTCAGCTCATCTGCTATTAGGGCAACCATTCGGCAAACATCGTAGTGTCAAGTAATGAACGGATGAGCGCTGAGCGCACGTCAAATATTAGAACCCACTTAGAGATGATTAGTTGTGTTGTGATTTGGTGTGTTTTCAAAGGTGAATGACACTCACCCTTACCCTGAATAGCGACGTATTGATTTTTCGATCGAATGTGGTTTGATCGAATCCTAGATACCTTTGACTTTGCTAGCGTTATTAGGAATACAAATGGAATACGATAGAAAAATCAATACTTTGTTATACAGAATAAGAGTGACTGTCTCGCTTGTATTTCCATTCACCAGAGTTGTCATGGGTGGCCGGTTCTGTTAGGGTGAGTGTGTTTGTTTAGATCAGCGATGAGTTTCATCTTTAGTATCATTTTACGGATTGCATCTTGAATCATGAGGTGAGCTGATGAATAGAAGAAAATGAGCCTCATGAGCGAGTTTTGACAGATCGCACGCGCGTCTTGACGCTTCGTGTGACGCTTGCACTCTGACAGCAACCTAAGTCTACAACTGATACATTAGTGACGGAATAGTAAAGATTTTTTGACGTAGTGGAATTAAATGAAATTTGACCCAGACGAAACGTGACTGGGAGCGGTAGAACAATCTTCATTTGTGTCTGTACTTATTCATTTGTGTATGTATATTCGACAAATATTATCACTCGCTTTTCTCGGAGATGGCTAAGTGGGTTATCATAAACTTAGACTTAGTCGATCCGACCAGAAACAGCTGAGTTATCGAGGTTGGAGTAAAGTCGTTTTGTAGTTTGTTTAAAAAATGGAAAAAAACAAAACACGGATAAAACATTGTTTTTTAATGGGTAAAAACACCGTGCAAGCGAAACAAGTCCATCAAAAGCAACGATTTGTCGGTGGTTCGCCGAGTTTAAACGTGGTCGTACCGACACAAATGACGCGGAACGCTCGGGTAGACCTGTGGAAGCCGTTACACCGGAAAATGTGAGTGAAGTGACAAAAATTATAATGAAAGATCGTAAAGTGAAGCTCCGTGAGATTGCTGAGATGACACAGATATCATATGGATGTGTATTTACTATCCTTCATGAAAAATTGAGCATGAAAAAGGTTTTTTTCCAAGTCGGTGCCGCGATTGCTTTCGATGGAACAAAAACAGCAACGAGTCGATGATTCAGAAAGCAGTTTATCGCTATTTACTCGCAACAAAAAAGATTTCTTATGTCGTTACGTGGCCATGGACGAAACATGGATACATCACTACACTCCAGAGTCGAAGCGGCAGTCATCTGAGTGGCGCACAGCTGGCGAAAGCCGTCCGAAGCGTCCGAAAACGCAGCAGTCAGCTGGCAAAGTCATGGCGTCAGTTTTTTGGGATATGCATGGCGTGATTTTCATTGACTACCTCGAAAAAGGTAAATCGATCAACAGTGATTATTATATTGACTTACTGGTGCGTTTGAAGGAGGAAATCGCAAAAAAAAAGATCGCACATGCAGAGAAAAAAATCCTTTTTCATCAAGACAATGCACCCTGCCACAAGTCGATGAAAACAATGGCGAAATTGAACGAATTGGGCTTTGATCTGCTTCCCCACCCCCCATACTCGCCAGATTTAGCCCCCAGTGACTACTGGCTCTTTGCTGATCTTAAAAAAAATGCTCCAGGGAAAAAGATTTGGCTCAAATGAGGAGGTCATCGCTGAAACTGAAGCTTATTTTGAAGCGAAAGATATTTTTTTTTATAAACATGGTATTGAAAAATTGGAAAAACGTTGGAACCATTGTATCACCCTAAAAGGTGATTATGTTGATGAATAAAAAAAATTTGCGAAAAAAATGTTGTTTCCATTGTTAGTTGGGACTTATTGATCCATGTGTTATCAATAAATTTTGTCGTAGTATGTTAGGCTAGCTGATTTTAACCAAATTAGATTCAAATCACAGGTCTTACGGTTCCTTAGAAAATTTGCTAATGTTAAATATTTGACTTTCGGTTCCTGGTGTCCAGGATGATAAGGAAAATAGTGTTTTTTCATAAGCTACAACGTCAACAGGAATGAGTTTCCTAAAACTGGAATGTAAACTCATACGATTTTCAGGTCTTAGAAAACTCAGAAATCGCAACTACTATCGATTTTTCGAAGATGACTGGATCCATCGTCTCAAACTCGAAGATGGGTGAATTTATACCGCAATCCGACTTCCAGTTCCGAAGTAACAAGGTAGTTAAAAACCTGTTTTAATCCACCTAGTGGTGTAATGATGCCTTTCTCATATCAAACATACTATCATATATAATACTATGGTATTCTTCAAAATAATTTTCTGCGATTCTTAAAAGAATAACCGAAATCGGTTTGTTTGACAGTCTACTGATAAAAACTATCAATTGGAAAAGATTTGAGGTCGATTTCGAAATTTTTAAGGGTTTTCCCCATTATCAGTGATGGTATACAATTTTTAACCCACTTTGCCCTATAATTCCGGATCCGGAAGTCGGATCCGCATGAAATTCAGGAATTACGCATGGGACCACAGGACCTTTCATTCGAACCTAAGTTTGTGAAAATCGGTCGTGCCATCTATGAGAAAAAATAGAACTCATATTTTCTTTTTTTGCGCATTTTACCCCATAACTCCCGAATCGGAAGTCGGATCTAAATAATATTCAGGAATTTTGTATGGGGCCACAATCCCTTTCATTTGAATCTAAGTTTGTAAAAATCGGTTCAGCCATCTCCGAGAAAAGTTAGTGCAAAAAAACGTTACATACACACATACGCACATACACACACATACACAAACACACACAGACATTTTGCGTACTCGACGAACTGAGTCGAATGGTATATGACACTCCAAATGGGACCCAAATCTATTCCAATTTGTCGGATCTTATGTTAATTGTTATGTCTCAAAGATGATTGAACTGGATTTTTACAAACTTAAATTTAAATGAAAGGTTTTAGGATTTCATAATCCTAACTTTTATTTAGATCCTCCGACATCCAGTTTCGCAGCTACAGGGTGATAAAAGCAACTTTAGATTACAGAACCTGCTAGTAGTACCGAAAACAGTGATTAGAAATTCAAAAACGGAACTTACTTCGATTTGTCGGAGACGGTGGAACCGATTTCCGAAAACTAGCGACGTACGAATTCGGCAAAACTGTGCTAAGAGCTGTTCAAATCTATAGGTCTCGTTAGTGGACCAACCGGCTTTGACAGTACCGATCCCAGGATTCCGATTCCAGAAACTCCAACAAAATGGAACTCACTTAGATTCCTCACCGTTTTTTCTTCACAAACGTAGATTAAAATTGATGGTTTTATGGTTCCACTGTGGTGACTATTAGTCCGACTTTTGGATATGGAGCTTTGAAAGAAGAGTGCTCAAAATTTCAAGCCTTCATTTAAAATGACGAGATCAAATGCTCTAAAATTTTCATAAATAAATATCATAAATCAAATAAACATAGATTTCCCACTGTAACAGATCGGCTGAAAAATTCGTATCGTTTCTATGAGAGGGCGCCACTAGAATTAAATCCATACCATTTTCAGTTAGTACTAACCTTCAAAAGATACGTGTATAATTTGACAGCTGTCTGATTATTAGTTTGTGAGATATTGCATTTTGAGTGAAGCTACTTTTTTATTGTGAAAAAAATGGAAAAAAAGGAATTTCGTGTGTTGATGAAACACTACTTTTTGATGAAAAAAAGGGCCGTCGATACCAAAAAATGGCTTCATGAGTGTTATCCAGACTCTGCACCGGGCGAAGCAACAATTCGTAAGTGGTTTGCAAAATTTCGTACTGGTCATATGAGCACCGAAGACGATGAACGCAGTGGACGTCTAAAAGAGGCTGTTACCGATGAAAACGTGAAAAAAATCCACAAAATGATTTTCAATGACCGTAAAGTGAAGTTTATCGAGATAGCTGACACCCTAAAGATATCAAAGGAACGTGTTGGACATATTATTCACGAATACTTGGATATGAGAAAGCTTTGTGCAAAATGGGTGCCGCGTGAGCTCATAATCGATCAAAAACAACAACGAATTGATGATTCTGAGCAGTGTTTGGAGCTGTTATATCGAAATAAAACCGATTTTTTTCGTCGATATATAACAATGGACGAAACATAGCTCCATCACTTCACTCCGGAGTCCAATCGACAGTCAGCTGAGTGGACTGCACGCGATGAACCGAACCCAAAGCGTGGAAAGACTCAACAATCGGCCGGTAAGGTTATGGCGTCTGTATTTTGGGATTCGCATGGTATAATTTTCATCGACTACCTTGAAAAGGGAAAAACCATCAACAGTGACTATTATATAGCGTTATTAGAGCGTTTGAAGGACGAAATTTAAAAAAAAAACGGCCTCATTTGAAGAAGAAAAAAGTTTTGTTTCATCAAGATAATACACCGTGTCACAAGTCGATGAAAACCATGCTGAAATTGAACGAATTGGGCTTCGAATTGCTCCCTCATCCACCGTATTCTCCAGATTTGGCCCCCAGTGACTTTTTCCTGTTCTCAGACTTCAAGAGAATGATCGCTGGTAAAAAATTTAGAAGCAATGAAGAGGTAATCGCTGAAACTGAGGCCTATTTTGAGGCAAAGGACAAATCGGCGAAATTGAACGATCGTACTACAAAAATGGTATCGAAAAGTTGGAAGATCGCTATAATCGATGTATCGCCTCTGATGGCAATTATGTTGAATAATAAAAACGAATTTTGGCAAAAAATGTGTGTTTCTATTAAACGATACGAACTTTTCAGCCGAACTGTTACGGTGACACTAACAGCACCTCTAGTGAGAAACGGGTGTACTATGGTTGTGTTAAATGCGCAGGCAACTTTATGCATGCATTTTAGGAGCATTTACGCACCCATTCTCCACCAGACGGCACTTTTGGGGTCACAGGTTGCTCAACTACATTACTATTAGATTGAGAAATCTATGTTTATTTGATTTATGTAAATATAGGTCTTACTTTGCTATTCCGACATGGGAAACAGTAGTCAAAAGCTTTTAAATTGACGGAAATTGAAACGATGGCGGAGACATACATATGGCAGAACTCAATGAATGGATTTTTCCAATAAACTAGCACCTCACCTCACTTATACCAGAGCCGGAATTAAACTAGTCGGATAAATAATTGACAACAGATACCTACTGGAACTGTATTCAAGTAATAATTGGAATGTACAATTTATTAAAGCAACGTATCTGGTTCTCATCAACTGCAAACGAGAAAAGCTAATAAAATTATCAAAATGGATCTTATTGCGCTATCCGTGACAAACGAACACGTTCGATGTGGAAATAAAAGTTATAACGTTGTACCATTTGTAGGTTAGGGAAAGCATTTAGCCTGTCTTTGCGATGAAAAACAAACTAGAATCGAGAGAAAAGGGGGAAACTAAATTCCAAACACACAGATAGGCAAAATTTATGTAACTTAATAAAGCTCTCATCATTTACCGATTAAACGGGAGGGCCTTTTGTCGTCGGTTGTCATCTTCGAGTTCCAGTCGGTGGTGCCAGCAGGAAACAAGCCAGGAGGGTAATCTATCTACTGGCTTTCGGTAGCAATTTTCCCAGCATGATGCCGTGAGTATTGCCGAACGTTGGCGGTGGGAATAGGCACTTGTTCAGCCGGTCGACTCTATCATTGCAAACTAGAGAATTCAATTTAGTGGCGTCGTTCCTGCGGGATTTGAACAACTACTTTATTTGCTAGTTTCCCATCAGCTTGATAGAGCAGTGAATTGTTTTTTTTTTTGTCGTTTGATTTTGAACCTGTTGTCTGAATTGGTGAAAAATCATCAATTACTCAAATTACATAGGAATCGTTTCAGCTAAAAACCAAACCTAGATATTCTAATTCGAAAAATATGTCATTGAAGTCAAGAGAAACACAAACAATCACTTGCTAACAAAGCTAACAAAACAAGAACAACAACAACAACACTCACCCTCTTGCTCATGTGGATAAAAGCTTAGTACATGAGAAATTCCGTTCACATCCGTTCACCCTCCAGTGGCCTTTACTCAAGAGGATAATTGGTTTATTGTCAGTCTGAAAGACCGTACGACCGTACGTGATGAGGACGGAAAAGTAAAAAGAAAAAAAATGCACAGGAAAACGGTTCAATACACCAGGGACACTTTCATGATTCGTACCGTATTTTGTTAACTGAACTACGTGAGCAGTCCGCAGTTGAGACTTACCGAATAGTGAGCAATTATGTCCCGTTTTCCGTGACATGACAATCCGCCGAGGGAACTCACCCGAACACGTGAAATTGAAACGTGAATTCCAGTTTTCCAATACTACAAATACGTTGTTAGTAAACAATTCGCCTCCGTAAATCTGACAATCGGAAAATCAAAGCCTACTACGGACGGATAGTGTGGAAAGCAATAAATTTAATAGCATCCACTTTATAAAAATGCACCCTCGTCAGTAAAACTGGGCCGCCGGCCTGGAATGACCATTTAAAACGAGGTTCGATTGACCCTTGCCAGCTTTTTATCTTGTCCGGGGTATTTCTATTTCTATTACGGACTTTTCCAACCATCCGGCGGCGGTGTTCTGAGCTCGGTACAAATTGAATTGTAATGTTCACCCTTCAGCGCTCGAAGTTGAGTTTTTAAGCCATGCATTAAAAATGGATGATTGTTTGTTGGTTTCCGACTGTGCGTTCGGAAAATTAGTTCCGGAAAATTTATTAGCCATCTAATGGATGAGGAAATCGGCGAGGTACTTAGATTTGATTTCTTATAAACAGTTCTTTCAATCCGTTTTCATTATGCGTAGCAGTCAAAAAAAAGTTTGTAGACACGTCTGGGAAGTCTCAAGTGGAAGTGCTGGACCATGCGGCTTACTTATCAGACCAGGTTCCATCCGACTACATTTATTGCTTAAATTTCGGCAAAAAAACGCCGAGATTTGCACAGCCGTGAGCTCGGTAGTCGTCTCGGCAAAATAGTAATAAATACTCGGCAATCCTAAATTTGTTAACAGTCAATTATTGCCGAACTGGTCAGAAGCAATTTTACTGTTTGCTCAACAAAAGCAATTCTGATCGAATCCTGAATTGTCAAAGTTACGTTTATGAAAGGGAGTGTTTTTTTTTTTAATTTTCATTATAATTCAGCATTCAAAAAAGAAAAGAAAACCTCAAAATACAACAACACGGCTAAAGATGATTATTTCAAGGTACTACAGCATAATATTATACCAAACTTCGACAAAACAACGCATGTTACCGAGATATCAGAATATTACAGGGTGGCTCATTTAAAAGGAAAACATCGGGCAACTCAATAAATTTTGACAGAGTTGTCAGATCGATTAATGACATACCACGTAGGAAGCGTCATTTCAAGACATTTTACCATGGAACAGCACACAAGGTAATGTTTCGAATACCTTATGGTTTTGATTAGAATTTATAGGAGTTTGACAGGTTTTGACAGTCATCACTCTGTAATTCCGGAATCGAGGGTCGAATCCGGACTATAAGACTATATGATAAACGAAAGGTAAAAACCTATCTCAAAACACATAGAACTTTTTGCTTCAAACCCTCATAGTCCCATCCAAATTCCGGCTTTAGCCTAATTTAAATCGTTCGCCGAACCAGGAACTAGATACAAAAACAAAAAATCATCAGTTAGAGGTTCCCCGAAACGGAATCCTGGGTACGGGCCTGATAAGATTAGTCCGATTTTTATTCCGATCCAACTTCCGGCTCCGGAGATAGGTTGCTTAGACTATTCGCAACGCTGTGATCAGGGCCATAGCTAGCATAAGACAGGTCGGGCGGGAATTTTGGTGGCCCATGAAAACACTTCAAATTGAATGAGACTCTAGCTACGGCCTCGGGAATTAGCAGTTCATGTTGAACTGCTAGCTTGGCTTAAAAGTTATTTCAGAGAAACATTTTACGAGCTGTACCAAAGTGCAATGACTTCCTTTGTGCAGACACGTGACCACCTGAAAGAATCATCGATTCATATAAAGTAGTCCTGCCTCTAGCCGCCTTCCAGTGACACCCTTTTCCAGACTTTCTTCCCATGCTGTTGTAGCTTTCTCCTTGTAGTCGGCCAAGGTTTGATTGATGAAAGGATAAGAAGCATCGGACAAGCCGGATTTGTTCGGATTTAGTAGAAGCAGAACCGTTTCATTCGGGTGCAGTTGAAGGCTGAAGCTATTGAAATACCAATTAGAAACTACCATCAGGGGATTTTTTAAAGATTTCTGGTGAAACGCGAAGGATTTTTTCTTTTATATGTATAACTTGTACCACAAATGAAATGGTTCCTATCCCCCCCTCAAATACCAGTGTAAACTGAATTACTACGGAAACAGGGAAGTTAATTAAAAAGCAAACGGCCTACTTGGATAATACAAATTTTAAATTTGCTGTCATTCACCCACCTGACACTCAGTGAGTCTTCTCAACAACAACTATTCTTTTAAATTTGGATCACATTTTTTTGTTAGTTAAATTTGACCGAAGTTATCATTCAGAATCCAATGAGTAATAAGCGCTCGGTGAATTTCACTTGGCGAGTCGAAATAAGAATCACTCACCACCGCCAGGTTGCCATCAATTATTCAAACTTAAATGTGAGTTTTAGCAACAAGCATGTTTGGCATGTGCACTGATTAAATTTCTCTAAATTAGATTCCTCAAAGATAAATGAACGAAACGGCAGAAGCAACAGTAGCTCCGGAATCTGACCGGAATTAATATTCATGGTTTCTTCATTTAGATCTCCGGGCGGCCCCGGTACAAATTTATTCAAATCACTTCTGTTTGTGTGTTTAGCTTTGATTAGATTTCCCACCTCTTGTTCGTTCGTTTGTGTTTTTTTTTCGCCGTAGCTCGTCTCGTCAACGTCGTTTACCTGGGTGTTAGCGAAGACGCCGCACACCGAGTAGGCGCTGAAAGGCATCCGGACGCAGGTTCAATTTTTCACTTGCACAAAGCAACCGTGTCTTGACCGAAGATCTTTTTCATCGTCGACCAGCCGGGATAATTCTGACAGTTGAACTGTGCTCGTCATTTTTCATCACCCTGGCTGCTGCTGCTGCTTCTGCTGGTTCTCGATATAGGCGGTAGTGTATTATCTGAAATACCCAAGGGAAAGATTTGGACTTCCATACGGCGAGGAAAGTGAATCAAACGGCAATCGCTCATGCACATAAATTAATTATAAAGTAATATCATAGACGCAAGCACAGGCAAGAGAGAGAGCGAAACGGAGCTCTGTTTCGGGTTTTCGTTCGGAACACACGCACTTACGCCGGCCCGACAAGTGGATTGAGGTTAGAAGCGTATGCGAAAGTGTCAGACTCTGGCAAAGAAACACACCCTTGTTTGTTTTGATTGTTGCCCCTTCTTTTTTTCTGTCGGTGCCGGTTGGTGTCTGGTTTTCCGGCTAATTTCGCAGAGGCAGGGTCGGCACAAACAACGGCACAGTCAACACAAATCCTTGGAGATTACAGTGAATGATAATTTTCACTCTGAAGTACTTGTTTCTTTTATTTACCAGTTACAGGTTGCTTGCAGCTATAGCAGGATCGAAAGCGAAAAGGGCAACCGACGGTGGGTTCGGCACGCGTGAACGAAAACCAGCTGCAGTGCCCACGGTTATCGGATTACGGTGCGGACCACTTGGTCCATTTTGGCAGGAGCCGAAAAGCGGCGGAGGGTGAACCAGCGAGAGTAATCGTTGTTATCTTGTTTGTTGATCTGTGCGAAAATAGCTTGACGGTTGACAACCGTCGTCGTACCGGAGTGGAACTAGTTGATAATAATCTTTCAATTTGGTTCTCGGATTACAGGTTGATTACGGGCTCACTGATGGTGACGGAGGATGAGGCAGCAGAGGCGAGATGGCGAAGGTTAAATGCTGCTGGTGGGAACGGACGGCGATTCGTTCTTGGGTCACGGAATGTTTCGGTATGTTGTTTCCTTGCTCTAGTTTGTACCCATCAGAAAAAAAGTTGAGTAGCACTTGAAAGAAAATTGCGGTGAGACTTGTATTTCAAATTAACTCGTTCAATTTCAGTTTGAATATTCCTATCAGGTGTACTTTTTGAAGTTTTTTAGGTGCAAAAAACGGCTGCAGAATCGATTGAAGAGATTACTGAATTAGAATTTCCAACCTGGATTCTGGAACCGAATTCTGGACCTGTATTCTGCATCTTGAATTCAAGAACTGAGTTCTGAACCTGGATTCAAGAACTGAACACTAAACTTGTATTTTAAACCAGGATTGAGGAAACTGAATTCTACAACTGAGTTTTGTATTTGAATTCTCTGATCTCAAATTCTCGACCGGGATTCAGCTGGCATTGATTTCTAAGCCAGAGATTTTTTATCCTGAAACTAAAATTGGATCTAAATGCTGAACCTGGATTTTGCATCTGACTTCAGGAACCAAATTGCTCATGCTGAGGTTTGTAACTGAATACTGAGCTTGAATTCTACCATGGAACTCTGAATCTGAAACTGAGAACAGAATTCTAAAACTTGCCTCGGGACCTGGAATCTGCATTTAAATGTTGGAACTGAATTCTGAATCCTGCATCTGAATTCTGGAATTGAGTTCTGCGACTGAGCTTAGGAACTGAGTTCTGAACCTGATTCATAAAACGTATTTCGGATGTGAGTCTGTACTCCGATTCTGGTTTGTTTCAGACTTGGATTCAAGAGTTGAATTCTGAATCATAACCTGAACAGTAAAGCTCACATCATACTCGTTTTACCCTGATTCCCCTTTTTTTCTGAATTTACTTTGAAGGCTGACTATAAAACTTTGCAACAAAAAAATTGAATGCGTCAAACCGAAAAGAATTTACTACAATAACTCAAATGTTGTCGATTACTGTTAGAATAATTTGCACTAAAATTTTGAGTAAAATTGTTTTTCATATACATAAAAAACTGTGTATAAATAGCTCTTTTTGATTATATTGTACTTAAATGCATAACAAATATTGAGTACTTGACTCTCAATACTTGAATTTAAATAGGGTATTTATTATTCCCTTAACAATTGGAAGAGATTTATCACTTCAGAACATCAGATCAAGGGGCGGTCGCTTAGAGTAGTGTGTTGTGATTGACATAACATAAAACACACACATGTCGATACTTCTTAGCCACCAATCAAACACTTATCCCTAATAAATGGGCACACTTGAGCAAAAAAACGTTCCCATTCTGAAGCCCAATACGCAGCACCCTGGGACTTGGATGGCACCACCAAGAGCACAGTTTATCATTCCGGTTTTGGCAGACACAAAACCGGTTTGTGTTAAGCGACTGGCCCTTGCAGCAGATACAGAAAATAAAAATACGCGATCCCACCAACACAAAATGGTGCCTGTTGCTGTGAAATGGTTATTACGACTTGTAGACTGATCATTCGAATTGTAACGTATCAGAACTAAGATTTATTCGTTATGTATGATTGATAGTCAATAACTACTTAATTTTTGACGTTTTCATTAATCATTTGAAATTGAGTGACTTGTACTCATATTGTGAGTAACTTTTCATAAGTGTGTACGGTTGGTTCCCGCTTGTGAGGAATTCCGGCAACCGTCAGAAGACTGGCTGCATTCCGGCTGCTGTCAAAATTATCCAGGCGAAATTGCGTCATTATCTCGCCGTACGTGTCTTGTTTATTTCTGTCTTCTTCATTTTTGATTCGTCAACCCCGCATGTACATACAAAAAACGAATCATGAGACGAGGTAAATGAGATTTAAATGTCGATATATTTGATATTGGAAAAGCAATGTTATTGGCAGTAACATTTTCATAATTAGTATATATCGACCGTCCCACGACAAAAGGGCCTAACTGCAAATGAGAGCCTCTCTTTGTTTACTTTCTCTTTTGATTATTACGGAGCCATTATTGCAAATTCTCTAAAGTTTCCAATATAAATCAAAAGCTTGTAGTTTTACCTTCAAAGTTTTGCGAAGAGTAAAGCGTCAAATATAAAATCAGTTCGGTAAATCGCGAAAGAAAAAGTAAACAAAGAGAAACTGTCATTTGCAGTTAGGCCCTTTTGTCGTGGGACGATCGATATGTATGATGGGCAACAACTTATTGCCTTTCATATGTACTTTTTTATTGAAAAAATAAAATCAAGATGCTAAAAATGTAGAACCGATTCAAAACAGTTCTGCCAATCTTATATGGCAAGAATCCAACAGAAACATAACCGTTAATAACCGCTAGGCGAAATTCTCTGCCGGAAACGGTTGTTGCATTGTTGCCAGACTTTTGCCGAAATTCTGGCAGAATTCCGGCAAAAATGGCTGGCAGACATAGCCAGCTGTCTGGGGGGAAATCTACCCGCCGCGTACAAGTGGGGTCTGTCACAAACAACAACAACTCAGCTGTTTTTTAAAGAAGGGCGAATCTAACATTGACAGCAAACGGAGAAAAACATCAATGAATGTTTCGCCTTTGGTTTCAATTTCTATTTAGAAAAAATCGTACATTTCCAGATCGATTTTTGATAAACCGATGAACTTTTCCTTATCTACTCAGTAAATTAACATAAAAAGTTTCGTCCTTTTTTGATTTGTTTACTTCTTTGCTCTCTATGTGAATTCTGAAGTTACTTCCTCGTGAATTATTCGTGAAATTAGTTGGTTCCCGCGACTAAGACTAAATCTGTGGATAATTCTATCGTCTCATTTACTCATGGTTCGGAACAAATTATAATCGGATGGAGCAAGGTGCGATGAATATGGCGGGTGGGACAGACCTTCCTTCGTGTCAACATTTCCAAATAAGTTTTCACGTTTTGCATTGTCATGAAGCAAAGTACCTTTGTCGTGACGATCATTATATTATGGACGCTTTTTCTGCAACCTTTTTCTTACGTTTAAAACGCATTTATTTATGGTAATTGACAAATATCCAATTCGTAATATTGGCTACAATTGTTTTCCATCGAAAAATGTAAAACCCGTTTTTTCCATTTTGCCATTAGGGCAACCATTTCCATGCTAGGGTGGATTCAACAATGCGTTCCTGTTGTTCACTCATTCGTCCAGAAAAACTAGTTATTTTGAAGCGTTCGCGAATGGATTGCCCATCTCTACTCTGGATGTATTGAAGCAGTGTGATGCGCTCTCTGATTTTTTTGCGAAACGAAGATCTGGTGTTCAGATAAAAACGGAACCATCATCAATCAGTGCCACATGCTTCTTGACCGCAGAGTGATGGAAGAGGCATTTGTACCTTTCAAAATAGGGGTTGACTATAAACTCTACCAAGACAAAGTGCTTGCTCTATACAAGGTAAGTTCGTTGAAGGAGGAGAAAAAAAACCTGCGGGTAAAGAAAAAATTGGAGAATGATGCTGCACCAAGTATACCAACTTACTGACATTGGAAGACATATAAAACGGGGTAGACTACAATGGGTTTGGTATGTAGCAAGGATGCCGGAAGGAAGAATGGCCGTCGAGAAACTCAGTAGAGAACTTGAAAGAGGTTGTCGACTGTGCGGTAGACTTTGCACTTGCTGGTTTCCTGGGGTATCGTTGGGATGTGCACCATAAAGTAGAGAACTCACGGCAGATCTTCACCAAATCACTGACAAAACGGTAAACTACAAACAAAACTCAGAACAGTAACAATTGCCAACATTGAACTTTAAGAATGTATTTTAATATTTGGATATATCTTATACTTTGTGAAACTTCTAATTCCACAATTACTGTAAACATGCTCGATGATTTTCGCCTCGAAACGATCTGTCAGATCACACACAGTCAAGATTTAATCAGAGATGCCAGGTCTGCAGATTTGTCTGTAAATCTGCAGATTTTGGGTGTAGTGCTGCAGACATTTTTAGTTGTGCAGACTTTTACAGACTTTTGAAATTCTCGCAGACTTTTGCAGATTTTTGAAATTCTCGCAGACTTTTGTCTATATGTACAGACTTTTGAAATTTCCGTGACCTTTTTTTTTTTTTTTGCTCGCCAAGTCAGTTTTGCGTGTCATACTCTATAGAGAAATTGCTGCCAGCAAGACGTATTTGCTGACTGCAGATTTTTTTTCAGATTTACAGACCCTGTCTGCAGATATTTGAATTTTTTACCTGGCATCTCTGGATTTAATGGTTCACCCTGTTGTTTTAGTTATTGTTGTGGTTGTTGTCATTGTTCGCGTCGTAGCAGCAACTGTCATCACGAGAGAGAGCAAAAAAAAATTTTAAACTGAAACAATAGAACGATTTTCGCGACAGGACCAAACTTCCTCTCCTGATGCATCGATCGAACCTAACGAGTTCCGGATTCGATTCGCTTAAAACCTGGCTAAACCACCGGCGTTATCCAGATCGATTGGGATGTCTCGCTTAAAGCGCAATACATCACTGGGATCCGTTTCGGAGCCACTGGCCGAATCGTACAGGATGGTCATCGTGTCCGGATCGTTGCCCAACTGTTGCAGTAGTTCTCGGTTTCGCATCACCAGGGCATTCGCTAACCGAATGTCGCACGGTGCCTTCAGGAAACGTTGCACCAACAGCCTAAAAACAAACGACGAAACACGTGAAAGAGGGGGCAGAGCCGAACCCGAAAACGGTCACACTTACTTATCGTTCGGTTTATCCAGTGCGATGTTGAAACGGGGAACCATCGCCGGACCGGTCACGGTTCCGCCGGGTTCCGAACCCGACCGCTTCCCATTAGTCCAGCCGCGTGAGTACTGGAAAGTTTGAGCATCGGTGAAAATGACCAATAGCGAAACGATCAGTGACGTGGAGCAGATATGTTTCATTTTGTGTGGTGTGGTCACTGGTTTCGGTAGGTTCGAGATAAACTGGGTGTTATTAATTAGTTCTAATTTTCATTCATGTGACAGATTCAAACACATTCCAGTATGCACTGATTTATCACTCTTCGAAACACTTCCTGAAGCACCTTACTTTGACGGTTCCAATTCCAACTGAGATGCCGCAGCCGCTTGACAGGCGCTTTATATATCAGCACGTATCGAGAAATTTAGTCTGAGACAGCCCCATGTTCAACCGCCTTCGAAAATCAGCTCCTTGAAAATTATCCGGCAAACCTACGAGGTGAAAGGCTTGCAGTCAAAAAATCACGTATTCCAGACCACTGCACGGCTGATAACAATAAACATCTTCTCATATCGCACTCATCCTCCGGCTACTCCTCCTCGTCTATTCGACGTTCGAAAAGGATCAAAGTCAATCAATTAAATTGAACCAAAGCTAAAATTATGTAAATCAACAAGCACGCACACTTGAGCTCCCGGGTGTGGGCGTCTGTAAGAAACGCTAGACACGGGGAAAACAACAAGATGATCCTGTTACGGCTTACCGCTCTCCTCCGGCCGCTTTGCATCTTTGCGGATGCACGGAGCGGAAAAAGGGAGAAAGCGCCTCAATCCCTATTATTAACCACCGCCGGTGCTGGAAGCATGTGTGAACTTCCCACTTCCCTCACGCCCGGCCATCGAAAGAACAAAAGAGGTAAATTACACTGTTTGTATTTTATCCGGTGCGCTCGCACGCCCAAACCAAAGTTAAAGCCGCACGAGGAGAGCTCACTTGAAGAGGGAACTATCAATAGCGTAATTTGCATACATTCGGGCACTTTCTCACAGTGCTTGGTAAGTACAGACAGCACTGGACGAAGCTGAAGAAGTTTACGTTCTTCCAGCATCCGATATTAGTTCTAGGATTGAATTTTGAACTTGAATTCCGGACCTTAATAAAAGAACTGAATTAATTTTCAAAATCTTGCTCCAGAATCCATGTTCCGAGTTTAGTTTTATGTCGTTTTCGCTTGATACCAAACCTAACCCAGTTTCCACTCTAACAGTTGTCAAACCGTTTGTTTGAAGGCTGGTTTCGATGCTAGTTTCAACTTAGTTGAACTGAAAATCGGGTCAGCTTCGAACCTGGTTTTTATATCAGGTTTGCTCAAATCCTCGTTGCTAAGTGCGAAACCAACACAGTTTCGTGAAAAGGGCTTTTCGACGTTGTTCTGCTGAAAGTCCACGCATTTCGAAACAAACTAATGAAAACGAATAAACAACTGCACAAGTGGTTAGAGATGAGTGTAAACAACAGGACGCAGTCTTAAAAATTGACAGATTCTGGACCATTGCGAAATGGCAGCGGTTTTTGCTTGCGTCCATACTTTCTGGGACAACCAACACAGCCTAACCAACCTGAGTATTTTTCACTCTATAGGTAATACTAGTTTATGGACAAACCTTTTGTTTTTCAAGAGTCAAAGAAAATTATTTCGAAGAATACCAAACATTTATATATGAGAATATTTGAGATATGAGAAAGACATCATTACACCACTACGGATTAGAACAGGTTTTGTTTTTGTTACGGTTCGAAACTCAAGTTGAGATTTCAGTTCTGTAACTGTAATTCGGAACCTGGATTCTGACACTAGAACTGATCTTATGCCCTGATTTCTTGATCTGGATTCCTAACCTGAATTCTGCAACTTGTTTTAAATTTTGAACTTGTCTTAACAGATCGGCTGAAAAGTTCGTATCGTTTATATGAGAGGGCGCCACTAGAATTAAATCCATACCATTTTCAGTTAGTACCAACCTTCAAAAGATACGTGTATAAATTTGACAGCTGTCTGATTATTAGTTTGTGAGATATTGCATTTTGAGTGAAGCTACTTTTGTTATTGTGAAAAAAATGGAAAAAAAGGAATTTCGTGCACAGAAAAAAATAAATTGTGATATCACATCAAAATCGCTGCACATCAATGATTAAGTTGATTGTTGTAATATAGCACACCTATACGCCTTATTGAAACGACGTATGAGTATTGATGTGATTAAGGAGATGTACTGTATTTATTGTAATGTAGCACGACGTGATGAAGAATAGCGTGACGGCAATCGATGTGACCACAAACAATGTAATTTAAAACAACGTAATTGCAAACGATGTATTTCGTGAATATAGGTATTATTATGTACCTATTTTAAACATTTACAAAAACATAAATTGTGGGAATTTATATGGAAACAAAAAAAATAGGATAAAGTAATAACAAAAACGTATTTTATTTTTTGTTTCAATTACAGATTTAATATGATTAACAGTTATCGTGTTTCGCTAATTTTATTAATAGTAATCGGACCATGCGTTGCTGTTGGCCTACTAGAGTTGCTTTCGATCGAGTACCTTTCACTGGTCTTAGCTTCAAAAAATAAAGTTGAATGAACTCTAAAGTTTTAGAGAGCACTGGCGGATAATGATAATAAAAATAAAATAAAACATGATGAGGTGTTGTATGACCGAAGCAAAGCTGTCAAGATGTTCACTGACCCTGTGGCCCTGCTCATGAACATAGAATTGTTGAGTTGAACCTAAAATAAAATAAACACAAAAGTTTAAAATCGTTTAGAATGCCAAAATTAGACATATTTTTTCTTTTTTATTCCCATTGGTTGAAAATCACAATTTGGTCATGCAGTAGCTTACATTACGATCAATGTGCAATGCATAATACGTTAGCGGTTGCAATCCTGATTCATGATTTCTCGGTTGATTTTTCATTAAGGCGTATAAGCAAGTGAGTTTCTCTTTGTTTACTTTCTCTTCTATTAATTACCAAGCAGTTTCCAAGTTTATCACTCAACTCTGCATAAAATGATACCCGAAACATACGACTTTCGAACAGTGTAGTGAAATCAAAGAAAAGCTTTTTAATCACACCACAATAATCGAAAGAGAGAGTGATCAAAGAGAAACTGTCACTTGCTTATACGCCCTAATGAAAAATCAACCGAGATTTTTGTAAAATCTATGGAACAGTTTCGTTTGAAACCAAAAATAACTCAGTTTCGAACTTTTTCATCGAAAATCATCTGCAGTGGGTTGGGGGCTCAACTACAAGCGACCACTCGTAACTTGCATTCCTTTAAATGCATTTCTAATGCCGTTTTTCATTGAAAAGCACTTGTGGCGTAGATTGCCTGGTTTTGAACTTTCGAGCAGAAATACAATATTCTGACGGTGTTTAATTGCCATTTGTGCTCGAAAGTGCAAAACCAGAGCAATCCACGCCACCAGTGTTTTTCAATGAAAAACGTCATAAATGATTGACCTTAGCACTGCTTTCCAAATTTCAATTGCAATGGGAATAAAACTTTTGACTATAAAGAACAAAAAAAATTTCGATCTTACCCACTACAACAATTATCGGGTATTTTTTGTCGATCGTTTCTTCAGTGTCATCTTTTTCTTCATGGATTATTTCAGAGAGGTCTTCTTTAAATAATCTTGTGATTCCCGAAAATAGTTCCCTTTCATCGGCTGAATCCATAATGTGCATGGCTTTATTACGGTATGTGTTAGATACAACAATAATTTTCTCTCGTTTTTTTAAAGAAGTTTTCTTTGAATTGATTCGCTCTTACACCAGTTGCTTCAAAAAAATGATATTAAAAAAAAACAGTTTTTCTTATGATTGAAAAGCTCTCCATGAGATCATCCATTGAGCTTGAATCGATCTTGAAGCGGATGTAGGATTTTGTAGACGTAAGAAGTTCCTCATCCCAATCTTCATTTTTCAAAAGTTTCTGCAAACAAATCTTAGACATATGAGGTTCTCCGGAGAAATAATAATTATCGTTGATTCCAACCCGGCACTGTCTCATTGGGTCGTCTCCAATTTTCAAGTATTTGTTGTAATTACCGCTTTTATGGGCGCGGTTCAAATACGAGTTCCTATTTTTCAATTTTTCTGTTAAACTGCTACATCCGTTTCCTATTATCATACCATCGTCATCCATATCAATAAAAAAGGGATATTTATTCGTAATAACTTGAGCTATTTGCCGAAGCACGCAAAAGGAATTGAAGTTGTTATATTTCGTATCTGGCCGATAATGTGATCGACAAATCTATTGTGGTCAGTCTCATTTAAGATACTTCTTTCGAGGTTTTCCAATTAACTCACAATATCATATGGAATAATCGACCAGTCTATTTGAAACTGGGAAAGCAATAGTGTTGTAGAAGCATCCATTTTGTATGTTTTTCGTATTTTAGTAACTGAAAAACTAGGGCTGGTTTGCATTTCCATAACCTCATTCGGTTCGTCTTCCATAACGTTAATATATCGCTTTAATGTACACGAAGGAGGGAATACATCACACTGATTCTCGAAAGTTATTGTAGAATAGTAATTCGATAAAAGCACAGTTTGCATTGCTTTGCTCGCCGGCGGGTCTTTGTTTCCACTGGTTTCGCCTTCGAGTTTTTCCAACGGGATATTTGAAGATGGACTTGGAGCAGCGGAGTCTGGCGTGTCATCGGTGTTATCATACAGGTCCTATAATAGATAATGCACGTTATATATATATATATATATATATATATATATATATATATATATATATATATATATATATATATATATATATATATATATATATATATATATATATATATATATATATATATAAATATATATATATATATATATATATATATATATATATATATATATATATATATATATATATATATATATATATATATATAAATATATATATATATATATATATATATATATCTATATATATATATATATATATATATATATATATATATATATATATATAAATATATATATATATATATATATATATATATATATATATATATATATATATATATATATATATATATATATGTATATATATGTATATATATATGTATATATATATATATATATATATATATATATATATATATATATATATATATATATATATATATATATATATATATATATATATATATATATATATATATATATATATATATATATATATACATATAATGCATGTAAGTTTGTGTTTGTAACGCCATAACAAGAACTACTGATCGGATTTCCAAGCATCAAGCTAATTATATAAAATTACCTATTGCGGAAGGATTTTTCAAAGATATTACAACATTTGTGGATATTTTTACAAAGTGTGCCAAAATAAAATCAATCCTAAAGTGGGCCAAAATACCTCTGTTACCCTGCTTTTTGCTCTTCAAAAATAGTCCTGAAGAAATTTTTATATGGGAGAGAGCATAGCAAGTTTCGTTAAGGGGGTGGGGGTGAATGATGGAAAAATTCATATAACTTGACAAGTATTAATACGTTTTGAAGACCATAGAAACATTTTGCATACCTTAGACATGATTATGGGGAGGAGGGGGGAGGGGTTAGGGGGAATTAATGTTTGTAACGGCATAACTCCGGAACTACTAAACGGATTGATATCAAATTTGTTACAAATACATACTTATTGATCATTATGACATTTTCAGGACGAGAGTGTAACAGTAATCGTTTGCGACGTTCAACCCGCATTACATTATTGGACTCAAAAGAGAACAAAAAGAATGGAAGTATGGAAGAAAATTCATTCAGGTGTTCTACAATATTCTGTACAGCCTCATTCGATACGTAATGCTTTGATAAAAGAATCAAAAACATAAGACCAATGGACTTTTCGGCATTTGTTATATTTATATTATCATCCAGTTTAACATCGCTGCTTCCATCAGCACTGTCTACAATTGTTAATTGAAGAGCTGGCGGTTCAGTCAATCTATCCAATTTTCCATTGATAGTGCTGGAACGGTCTGAATTATGGACGATTGGATTGTGGTAATACATATTGTGGATCGATAAACTATTTTTGGTCATAAATCGCTTTGCTCTGCATTTCAAGGGACAAGAAACAGTTTCCCCTAGGGATAAATGATCTTTGAGATGTCTAGACATTGTCTTGAAACATATATGGCTATATAAGCATCCTTCAACTGTACACTTTAACATGATTTGATCATCCGAAACATACTCCGATGAATGACAGCGACCGTAAATGCGCAAAAAAACTCGTATATGTCCTGAACACAATTCGGCAGCCACTTTTTTTCCCCATAAATACGTTTATTTCTTAAGGCAGTTTACATAAGTTTTTCTTCGCCGTAGCATCACTTTTACATAATATTCTTATCCTAATTTAATTCTAACATAGTCACAACGTTTTGCATTCATTAAAACATATTCTCTTATTACTTAAATATCATCTTAGGTAACTCGTCATTAATTATGAAATCTACTCGGAAATATTATTTGAACCAAACGATTAACTTCTATAAATTATAAAATAAGCTGTTATTTTCAGACATTTTGTTAATAATTTCATAAACTGTTTCGAGTTTGTTTGTATCATTACATTATTTTTATTCTAATTTAGCTATTGGTTGAACTCATGGACGCAGCTGGGATCAGAACTAAGTCTTGAAAGGGGCCTTTATTAAATTGAAACTCCAGTTTTCTTTATGAAATGATAAATAAGTTTCATGTATGAAAGGTCACGACAAGCAAGAATGTCTCGAACTGGGACATTGGATAGTCTACCTTGGGTACGCAAAGAATTTATTAGTTGAGATCTGACATCACGATACTCCACGCATGTCCAAACGACATGATCAATATCTCGATAACCTTCTCCGCAAGCACAATGATTAGTCTCGGAGAGCCCAATTCGAAGGAGATGTGCATCTAACGTGTAGTGATTGGACATGAGTCTGGACATCACACGAATGAAATCTCTACTCACATCCAGTCCCCTGAACCATGCCTTTGTCGATATTTTCGGAATAATTGAGTGCATCCACCGACCCAGATCATCTTCAGCAGCCACTTAGATTGCATGGAAAAAGTTGGTTGAATCGATGTATATGAACATGCGATCGGTACGCATCGATGTTCTCAAATTGCGCACTGCACATAAAGCATAGAATTTAAATTAAGAAGGATGCTGTTTAATTTATATTGGTTTTTCGACAGAAACTTAAAAGTATGTTTTCATCAAAAGTTGTGATGACGGTCTAGAAAGGTTGCAAACTGCTTTACTTTTGTCCTGCTAATAAGTAATAAAAAAAATCGAAGGACACGTAATTCGGAATTATCACATTACAATAAAAAGCACTAATCGCATAAAAATATGAGTAGATTAAAGTAAAGCGCGTAGACTTTCAAGCACAACGAGCTTTAATTCTAATCAAACCAGTAGATTTTTTTGTGTGGAATAGTTGAATTGCCGAACTGAATCCATTAGTATATGACAGCTAGTATTACTAGTCAAGTTTTCAAGTTATTGCGTAACGCATACATAAATGTGAATGATAAAAATATATGAATATAATTATGTATACAACGTTACCCATTTCTTTTCGTCTAAGAACAAAAAGCAACAAAACAAATACGATGAGAATGTTCATGGGTGCGAATATGACAATAGGAATACTTACATATTGTAGTTTCCGAAAACAAAGTTTGCTGATAAACGATGAACTCTGTTGCAAGATGGACCGTGAGCGGTCTTAGCCGTCCTTAGCAACAGCACAAAGGAAAGAAAAAAACGGCGAACTCTGATACCGGCGCTGGAAATAGATGAATAATTTTCTGAACATTAAATCCGTGGCAGTTATAGCGTTAATGATATTATTCATTACAAAATATTTCATATTACTTACCCAGAAAACGAAAAGGTCTTTGAGTTTTTCCTGAACTTACGAGTTTAGCTCTTAGCTCACGAATGGCCCACAAAGTTTGACACAAACAGCATTGCACTGGGGAAAAAACACTTTAATTTAATAATGCGCGCCATAGTGTAATATCACACAATTTTAGGGGAAGTATCGATGTGCATTAATTTCAACGTGTTAATAAATCCCAGCGTGTAATGACACGCATTTCATAGGACAGAATTTTACGCGAGCAGAATTACATAGACGTTCTCATGCTTGATATTACATTATTTGATGGAAATTTTTTACTATATAACTTCGATTGTGATATTATGTCGATTTGCATACAAGATTCAATCAATTTGATGTTCATTAGTTCAGTACGTTGTTTTGTTGTAATAATAGAAGATTAGGGTATTATCGCTTTTGAAAAATGCAATAATGTCTCCAATTAACGATTACGTCTTTATTTCAAGCACATTAGTAGAAATTACATCGAGAATTATTACAACTTTTTTTGCTGTGTGTGTTGATGAAACACTACTTTTTGATGAAAAAAAGTGCCGCCGATACCAAAAAAAGGCTTGATGAGTGTTATCCAGACTCTGCACCGGGCAAAGCAACAATTCGTAAGTGGTTTGCAAAATTTCGTACGGGTCATATGAGCACCGAAGACGATGAACGCAGTGGACGTCCAAAAGAGGCTGTTACCGATGAAAACGTGAAAAAAATCCACAAAATGATTTTCAATGACCGTAAAGTGAAGTTGATCGAGATAGCTGACACCCTAAAGATATCAAAGGAACGTGTTGGACATATTATTCACGAATATTTGGATATGAGAAAGCTTTCTGCAAAATGGGTGCCGCATGAGCTCACAATCGATCAAAAACAACAACGAATTGATGATTCTGAGCAGTGTTTGGAGCTGTTATATCGAAATAAAACCGATTTTTTTCGTCGATATATAACAATGGACGAAACATGGCTCCATCACTTCACTCCGGAGTCCAATCGACAGTCAGCTGAGTGGACTGCACGTGATGAACCGAACCCAAAGCGTGGAAAGACTCAACAATCGGCCGGTAAGGTTATGGCGTCTGTATTTTGGGATTCGCATGGTATAATTTTCATCGACTACCTTGAAAAGGGAAAAACCATCAACAGTGACTATTATATAGCGTTATTAGAGCGTTTGAAGGACGAAATTTCAAAAAACGGCCTCATTTGAAGAAAAAAAAAGTTTTGTTTCATCAAGACAATGCACCGTGTCACAAGTCGATGAAAACCATGCTGAAATTGAACAAATTGGGCTTCGAATTGCTCCCTCATCCACCGTATTCTCCAGATTTGGCCCCCACTGACTTTTTCCTGTTCTCAGACCTCAAGAGAATGCTCGCTGGTAAAAAATTTAGAAGAAATGAAGAGTTAATCGCTGAAACTGAGGCCTATTTTGAGGTAAAGGACAAATCGTACTACAAAAATGGTATCGAAAAGTTGGAAGATCGCTATAATCGCTGTATCGCCTCTGATGGCAATTATGTTGAATAATAAAAACGAATTTTGGCAAAATATGTGTGTTTGTATAAAACGATACGAACTTTTCAGCCGAACTGTTAGATTTCTGATTTAGTTCTTGAATCCAGTTCTAGAATTCAAAAATTTTACTAAATGATGGTAAATAAGACACAACAGTTATAAACATTATATAAATTCCGTAAATCGGTTCGTTTTAGAATCATTGAAATATGATTATTCGAAGTTCACCTCTACTGAGTATCTAAATCAGCAAAAAAAAAACTGTAGGCGTTCCATGTTAGGGGCTGTCCATAACAGACGTCACATCGCAAGGGGGAGGGGGGTGTTTCATAAAACGTGACCTTTTGAGACAGGGGGACGGGGGAGGTTTTTGGAATGTGACGTCCAATATTTTCAATGAGCGCATTTTTTAAATACCTAATTATATTACTGCTTTGCCCTATTTCCTGAAAAAAATTTCCACAATAAACATTTACATTCTATAGGAAAACGTATTTGTTGATGCAAAAGCTTCTTCTTGTAAATTCGGAAATTAATGATGCAGGAATTCATTTCTGTTGTGATCAGCAAAAGTGCACGGAGGAGCGAGTAAATAAGCGAAATTAATAAATTTTGCCTAATATGAGTAAAAGAGAAAAAGATGCCTTCAAACGGTTTAACTTAAGTTATGCACTGACAATTTTTTCAGTAATTTGATTTTCTAGCATTGATAATAGTATATCATAAGAATTTCTCTTATCTGATTCTGATGCAGTTTTTTTTCTGATGCAGATTTTCCTCCACCAACATCAAAGCTTATCGAATCATCCAATGTTTGAACTTACATAAATCAAGAATAATTTTAGCTCAAAATCACTACCCATTGTGTGACGGAAGATCAATACTTTGGTCTTTATTTTCTCAGCCCTGTATCAGACCCTGTCAGCTTGGAGCGAAATCAATCTTCATGTCAATTGTATGGGTGTGCAGCCCTGCTATTTTGGCGCGCACGAATTTGACATTTCTCTCCCCTACTTATATGTATGAGATTCGATGCGGACTCACCTGAGGGCGACATGCTCGCAAAAAAGGTTCGTGTTGCCAATGATTTGTTCGGGAAATGTGTTAATATAATGTCTTTGCCTGTATGCTACACTAAGGAAATATTATTCTTTACCTAAAACAAGAAGGTCTTTGCTTCTGGGACAATTTGTGACAGAGGGGGAATGGGGAGTCAAAAATCGTCAAAAAAAGCGTCACGTCTTTTATGGATAGCCCCTTATTTAGTTGTATGGTAAAATATGTTTGTCGTACTTTAGTACAGATGCACTGTTACAATTCTGGTAGCGAAGTAATAAAAGTTTCAAAATTCGCATTATTCGGAAGTGTGAAAAAAGCTTGTCAGTTTTATTCGTGTTCACGTCATGCAGTTATGCCTCTGCCATTACCCACCCGTCTTTTTTCTGTAAAGCGCTGCCAGACAGTGGAACTTGCGGCTTTTTTTCTCCAGTGTGGCTCAATTGATAGCGCATTTTCACGGATAGTATACTTCTTACTAGTTTTTATGGCACAACAGTGATGAAACGCATTCAAATAATTATATATTTGGCACAGAAGATAACCAAAACGTTTTATTTCAATACGGTGATTCTTTGAATCAAATGGAATACAGTATGTTTATTGAAAGAATATTAACATAAAAAACAGGTAACAATTCAATGAAATTTAACTAGAAACAAGCCAATGCAAAGCCAAAAGAGTTGAAATGTTTGTAAGGTTAGTTAAAGCCGCAAATTTTAAAGTTGTTCCTCTTTAATTACGGATTTTCCATTCTTATCCCGGGAAATTCGATAATAGCTGTAACGAGAGGACAAAATAACTATTCAACTTAAAAATACTCAATTTAAACGACGACGTACGTGTCAAACTTCTCCAGACTGGTAACGAATTCCTCATCGTGGGTAATGATGATCAGTAGGAAATTACCACTCTCCCGTTCCGTGACGATACTTCGCAAACTCTCGCACAGGGAAGCAATATTTTCCCGATCCAGATTAGTCGTCGGTTCATCGAGCGCCATCACACCGCAGTTGTTGCTGAACGTTTCGGCCAGTGCCATGCGAATGATCAGCGAAGCCAGCACCTTCTGTCCGGCACTGCACCGGCCTCGCATATCGATTTCCACGTCGTTCTTGGCCTGCACCACCCGATAATTGTAGGCCCGACGTCTCTCCGATGTTTTACTCTCCGCTTTCGATTCGTCCTCCGTTTTAATGCAGATGTAGTCGATATCGTTCCCACGGTAAATATCCCTCCACAGTGAGAATATCGAACGGTTAATCTGCTCCATCTTTTCGGCGTGATACTTCATCAGGGCCCAATCCAAAGCATCCCGGTACTTCAGTATGTCGCTGATCAATTTCTCAATCACAACCGACTCTCCGAACGTTTTCAGATAGTTCCGTACGGCATTTTTAAACACCGGTTGCTCCATCTCTTTGCGCAGCGATTGAGCCTGACTTTCCAGTTCGTTAATCTGACCGGTAATTTCACTTTTCTTTGCCTGAATGGTGTCCCGTTGTTCGAGCAGATTGTTGCGCTCCTGGGCAACATTCGGAGCGTTCAGATCTCCAATGCTTCGCATGAGCGCATCCAATTTCTCCCGTAGAATCTCCGTTTCTGCGAAAATCTTCTTCAGATCCCGGTTATCCAGAAAGTCACGCTCTATCATGTCCTGATTGGAGATGTCCTTCTTCAACTCATCGATACGGGCACTAGCTTCCTCGATGTCACTGGTTATCTAGTGGAAGCAAAAAGCAAAACTGAATTTAAATTGTTATTATATAACAACCTGTTCCTACCTGTTTCGTTTCTTCGGCGGCTTCGTTGAGCTTCCGTTCCATTTTCTGTATCTCATCGTGTAAACGAAGCTTGGCAAGGGCCACCAGCTCACTGCCCAGTCGCGAAATGTCCCCGTCCATTCGTTTGAGCCGTTCCAGTGCCAACTGAGCTTTGCTCATCGTAAGTCTGTTTTCCTCTTTCTTCTTAATTTTGGCGTCTTCTTCGGTGCTCAGTTGCATTCGAACGGGAACAAGCTTCCGTTCCGCTTCGTTCATCTCCTGCTGGCAAACAGCAATTTTCTCACCCAGTTCCTTCTCTTTGGCCTTCTTCTGATCCAACGATTGTACCGACTCCTGCAGTTGAATTTTTTTCTCCTTCATCTGATTGAACTGTTGGTGAAGTTCATTCAGCCGGGCAGTTTCTTTGTCGATCTTGTTCTGCAGGGCATCGATCGAGTTGCGTTCACTTCGCAGCTCACCCCGGAGAGCCTCCCGTTCGAGCTTTAAATCCTCCAGTGAAGAACTACGCGTACCTTGTGGAGTCCGTTCTGCGAGTTCTTGTTTCAGCTCGGCAACGGCTTTCCGTCCCCGTTCCAAATCTTTAGCCGATTCATCCAGAATGCTCATATCACCGAGAATGGAATTGATCAACTGTGCGCTGGAACCGGGTTCAATAATTGCCATCTGGCATTCCTCCAATTCGGCCGATGCCTCCGACAGACGACTCTCGGTGTTTTTAAGCTGCTGCTTTAGTTTAACAATGTCCGTCGATTGTTTTTCCACCAATTCCGAATATGGCTGAAGCGCCAACATTCGATCGTACTTTGCTTGATCTGCTTTCAGCTGCCGTTCGAGCGCTTCGATTTTCTCCGGCATCCGTCGAATTTCGTCCGAAAGCTCCGAACTGACGTCCTGCACATCCGAACCGACCATTTCTTTGTGACAAACCGGACAACAGCTGTCCGCCTCGATGCGGGAGATGTACTTCTTGTAGAGGACCTCCGCCGAGCGCAACTCGCCGTGCTCCAGATTGTTTTTGGTGATCTTCTCCTTCAGCTTCGCCAGCACCTCATCGTACGGATTGCCCTGACAGGCGGAGTAAATTTTATCCTTGTTTTCGGTGAGCTCTTTCTCCATTCGCTCGAGATCTCGCTTCTGAGAGCGCCGGGTCGTTTCCATCTCCGTCACGATTACCTGCGACTGACGCATCGATTCGTTCAGGTGTTTGATCTGCCGCTGGAGGTCGTCGTACAAATCCTGAACGTTGCGTTTGAAGTTGGTTTCGATGGTTCTGAATTCAAAAGGAGACAAATAAATATAACGGACAGCCCTATGGGATGGTTCGAACTGTTGACGTAGGACATACTTCCGAAAATTATTTCTTAAAAATTTAGGATGCCCTAAAAAGAACCGTTCAGTAAACTGGTGTTGGTGAACTTTTTAATATTTCTTACATGCGTTATTTTTGCAATTCATAGGTGTTACGTAGCGTTTGAAACTTATAGGCATTACGAAGCGTTAAAGGCCTTACTTTTGTCGTGAATACGACTTACTTTACTATGGGGCGCCTTTTCAAAATTTACCCTCTGGGAGAGTGATAAGTTTTTGAGCGTGAATATCTCTTGTTATACTTAACGCAACAACATAATTTTTTCTCCATGCTATCAGCAATATAATCAGGAATTTGTGATTAAATTTTCAACAGTGTAAAAATTTCATAAATAACTCAAAATCTATTTTTTCTCTTACTTTTGGAAACAACGAGGAAAACTCATCTCGTTTGCTTGTCTTTTTCGCACCAGGACGACGGTTTTGAGGTAGTCAGGCACATATCAGTTGCGGTGTTCTACTGGCCGAGTGTAGTAGTTAAAACTTGACCGAGCATTATTCATTTTTTCTAGTAAGTTAGACGGACCTGGTTATCGTGCTGATGTTCTTCACCACCATCAGTAATAATGAGGTGGTAAAAACTTGCTCAGGTGGTGCTCTTCTTCGCATTCAGACGTCGTGGCCAGCAATAAACCAGCAGTAGTAGAGAACTGAATTTTTAGCTAAATTCAAGAAGTTAATTTTTATGTGGAACACATTTTTGTTTTCTATATATTAGAAACTCAAGAAAAATGTGGTCAGGTTTTGAACAATTACAGCTCAGTCAATTTTGTATCAATTATTAATATTATGTCACCATTTGATTGGAAATATTTCTACGTATTGATTTAAATGTTCATAGCCATGTATTTTTAAATGTATATCATTGAAATAATGATTAATAGCTAGCAGTGTCCTATTTTGTCTGCAAAAAATCTTCGGCATACCAGATTTCCCTGCCATAGTCGACGGTTTTGAAGAAGTAAGCGATATATCAAAGGGAAAGCATCGCTTTTGAGTGCATAAGATTAATTTCTAATTTATATAAGATGAACTCGATTGATAATGAGAAAAAGTTTATCACTTCAATCGAAATCGCAGAAAGGTAGAGAACCGCTTTAAAAATAATTGCTTGCATACAAAACTTGAATACAAGCTTGACGAAGAGAAGCTTAAATATCGATATTCGTATCGCAATCATGTACAATCCTTCATTTCAAAACTGAATTCAAAACTTTAATTCCTGAATTGAATTTTAGAATTTAATTCATAAATTCAGTCTCAGCATTCATTTCCAGAATTCAGAACCTATATGTTGGAACTAAATTGTGGACATGATTTCAGGGATTAGATGCTGGAAGTGAATTCAGTTCCTATATTAAGACTTGGAATTCAAGTTCAGAATTTAGTTCTATAACGCAATTTGGAAAATTCTAAAAATAACTTCAGTTTCTTACTTCTAGAACTAAATTTATGTCCTGGGTTTTTGATCTAGATTCTGGAAATTTGCAGCTGAATTCGGAGCGTGCCCCAGATTCATATATTAGTTCTTAAATTTTAACAATTATAAACATTGGACAAATTACGCAAAGTGGTTTTTTAGAACCACTCAAATATTTCCAAAGGATTTTGAGTATTTCTACTAGTATCTAAATCTACAAAACTGTATTTGTTCCGTGTTATTTAATTGTATGGTAAAATATGTTTGCCGAAAATTAGTCGTACTGTAGTATATATGTATCGTAAAAATTCTGGAAGCGAAGCAATGAAAGTTGCAAAATATACACAATCTAATACTATCTCTATCCGGAAGTGAGAAAGGAATATGTCAGTTTTATTCGTATTCACGTCCTCCAGTTATGTCTGTGACATTACCCACCCGCCTTTTTAATCAGTTATAGGCGTTACCAAGCATTACATGCGTTACTTTTTTTTGTAAATTATGGGCGTTACGAAGTGTTACATGCGTTACTTTTTTGTAAAAGGCGTTACATGAGTTACTTTTTTGTAAGTTATACGAGTGACGAAACGTTACATGCGTTACTTTTATGTAAGTTATATGCGTTACGAAGCGTTACATGCTTAACTTTTTTGTATGTTATTGGCGTTACATGCGTTACTTTTTTGTAAGTTATAGGCGTTATGAAGCGTTACTTTTTTGTAAGTTATAGACGTTACGAAGCGTTACTTTTTTGTAAGTTATAGGCGTTACATGCGTTACTTTTTTGTATGTTTTGGCGTTACGGAGCGTTACATGCGTTACTTTTTTGTAAGTTATAGGCGTTACGGAGCGTTACTGTTTGGTAAGTTATAGGCGTTCCGAAGCGTTACTTTTTTGTAAGTTATGAGCGTTACGAAGTGTCACGTTTTTAGCAAGTTACAGGCGTTTCGAAGCGTTATTTTTTTGTAAATCACAGGCGTTACGAAGCGTTACATGCGTCACTTTTTTGTAAGTTATAGGCGTTACGGAGCGTTACTGTTTGGTAAGTTATAGGCGTTCCGAAGCGTTACTTTTTTGTAAGTTATGAGCGTTAAGAAGTGTCACGTATTTGTAAATTATAAGCGTTACATGCGTTACTTTTTTGCATGTTATAGGCGTTACATGCGTTACTTTTTTGTAAGCTATAAGCGTTACGGAGCGTTATATGCGTTACTTTTTTGTAAGTTTTAGGCGTTACGAAGCGTTGCATGTGTTCTTTTTTTAAAGTTATAGACGTTACGAAGCGTTACTATTTTGTATGTTTTAGGCGTTACTTTTTAGTAAGTTATAGACGTTACGATGCGTTACGTTTTTGAACGTTGCATACGTTACGGAACGTTACGTTTTTGTAAGTTATAGGCGTTACGAAGCGTTACATGCGTTATTTTTTGTAATTTACAGGTGTTACGAAGCGTTACTTCTATGTTAATTATAGACGTTATGAAGCGTTACATGCATTACATTTTTGTGAAAAAGTCGGGCCAAACTAAAACTCAAGGTCACGTAACTGAATTCTAATTCAGAGACTAGATTTTGAATCTGAATTAATTTAAGTTCGAAATTCAAATTCAGATTCAGGAATTAACCGGATTAAAATTCAAGATATGAATTTTAGATCTGAATCATGAAACAATATTTTAGATCTAAACAAGCGTCATATTGGAGCAAAACCTTCAGTTCAGCAACCGCACGACATTTGTGGATTGCACGAGTTGTTGTCGCGAAATTGTTATACAAACAGAAAACTAGTTTGATTATAAATGAAATAAAGATTCTCCCCGGTGAACGACCAAAATGGTTAAAGCCGGAGTAAAATAAATTATATAAAAAAATGAAACAAAGATGCATAGAATAATGTATATAAAATCCACAAACTAATAGTATAAGAATAAAAAGTATATCTGACTCGAAGTGAATTTGTAAATTGTAAGTTGAGTATCGTTCAATTGATTCAACATCGTCGAAGCGGTTTTGAGGATGAAGTTATGGACGAATCAGAACGATGCTTTCCAACTGATATGCCTCATATGCTTTTAAAAGCATCGTCTCTGTTGGAGAAAGCTCGTAGAATCAGAGATTTTTAGCAGGCAAAATAAGACACTAATTTAAAACTTCAATCGCATACAACTGAAAATACATGGTTTTTGTTGGTGCGTAGAAATATTTCTCATCAGCAGCAATTTCGAACGGAACGCTGTAGTTGCTCCCCTATTTTGAAAACAGAGACGTAGTCCTACGTCAAAACAACTAAACCCAGGGAGCATTTCACAATCACGCATCAGACTGGCGAGCCAATTTACCTGGTCGGAAACAGACGCTTCAAATTGTCCGAATGTTTGTTGCGAACTCTTCTGAACTCGGATTCCTTTCCGTTCAGCTGCTGCTCTTTCAAACTAAGTTCGGTCGCTTTGGCGGCGACGGCATCCAAAGCGGAAATTTGCTCCTCCACCTTGTCCAGCTTTTCCTGGAGCTCTTCCCGTTTGATCTTCTTGTCTGCCAGTGTCCGCCGCATCCCGTCCACGTTGGAATTCGCCTTCTGATTTTCGTATTCTTTTTCCAGTTTTTCAATTTCTCCCACCAACTTCTTGAGCACTTCGGCCGACCGTTCGATCGAAGTAATTTCGGATTGTGTTTTGGCTTTCTCCCGAGCGAAGTCGGTCACCATTTGTCCCTTCAGCCGAAAATCTGCTTCCAGTTGGGTTTTTTCATCTCGCAACCGATCGATTGCCTTCTGGGCTTTCTGGTCGACCTCGTCGTGCGCTTTGGCCATTGCCTGCAGTTCACTTTCCTCCGAGCGGATACCGTGTTTGATGGCCTTCAGAGCACCGTCCAATTCGGGACCTTCGGTAGTTTCGTAATCTCCGCTAGCCGGCAGCTTCATTCGCTCACACAGTTCCACAATTTTTTTCCCACGCTCACCAATCAGTTCCTGCTCTTGCTGACGCTTGGTAATTAGCTGCACGCGTCGGGATTCTAAATCCTGTAGTTTCGTTCGCAACAATTTTTCCTGATTTTTGCGGGAAGCCAGATCGGCTTCGGCATCGCGTAATTCCGAACGTTTGATTTTCATGGACTGTTGGAAAGTGCGAATTTCTACTTCCAACTCCGGCAGCGTTCCGCCGAACAGACTACGTATCTTGGAGCGAAGCGAATTCTGTTGATCTTCCTTGGTACTGATCCTGTAAAAATAAAGTCGATTCATCAAATAGCGGCCCTTACACGAGCATTATTTTTGTCATTTTTAATGATGACTAAGTAATGATGTATTTCAAATTTGATAGAAATCTTGTCATTACGGCACCATTACACGTTCATTAAAATGATAATATTTTTAGTAATGACATTTTTAATGACTCGTGCAAGGGCCGCTAATGTTTTTCTCATCCGTACCGAACGAAACTCACTTTGATTTGTATTCCGTTTCCTGCTGCTTCAGCTTGGAATAATCACGTTCGATCTTGGCGATTTGATCCAGACGTTCGAAGATCGGTTTCAACGATCCTTCCAAGCTTTCCACCACCAAACTCAATTCAGTTTTCTTTTTATCGGCTTTTTCGAGCTGCACTTGCTTCATTTCGGCCTGGCCCTTGATGTTACTCAGCAGCTTCAAATCACCGAGTTTCTCCTTCTGTCGGTCCTTGTACTCCTTTGAAATCTTAATCAACTTTTCTATTACCCGATTGTACTCGGTTGTTCCGAAAATGGCATCGAATTTTTTCTTCAGTTCCTTCGGTTCCTCTAGCGGCCAGTTCGAGTCCTCCTGGTGACAGAAGATCACATTGTTGATGATGGCTTTCGAAACGCCCATCGCATCGCACATATCGTTGTTGATATCGGCCACCCTCGGCCGGGATAGGTTCGTCTTTTGTCCGGTCGTATTTTCCATCGTGACCACCGAATCCAACGTTTCAAACTTCGGCTGTTTGGTATTCCCTTTGTGGGACACTTTCATCGAACGTGTCGCGGTAACCCGGTTCCCGGTGAAATCCTTCACCATTAGCTTGACCTGTCCCATGCTTTCGACGGTGTGGAAAATTTTCGGATCGTGAACAAACGCCTTGCCGCGGTCCGTTCCCGGGGGAACCTCGCCGGTCAGCCCGTACTTCAAACATTCGATGATGGTTGTTTTTCCACAACCATTCTGACCGACAATCAACGTCAGTGGGGATTGAAATTTGATTTTCTACGAATAAACATTATTGAAATCTGATGGAAATGGGGCTCAATTTAAACTTACCTGAACATCTTCACTTTCCACACCAAAACTACGGATGCCACGTATTTCCAATTTGCAAATTGTGGACATTATCGCGAAGTGTTAAAAAGTATCACGAAATTCGTACTTACTCTCTAAGTCCAACAAAACGAATCACATTGAAATTGAATCAAATCGTGACAAAACATGAAACAACCGGAACGATTGAAATGCGCGCTGTATTTGATTACTCAAAGTCAAAAACTATGCGCACGGATAGATTCAAGAGCTTTCCTGTCAGTGTTGCTAGTGTTTTAACAAATCAGTAAATTACACAGTTATAATGTAATACTCATTTATGAGTACCACAAGCACCCATTGAGGTTTCTATGCCCGGTGAAAAATGAACGGTGGCCCTACTGAAAAATGAGTGGCGAACACGTTTCCTGATGAAAACAAAACAATATGTAAAAGCGATTCACACGCAGCATCAAGCGGCTATCACCTTAATGGAACGATTACGGAGCAACAACATTAATTGTAAGCAATTCATATGAAAGGACACTACGTCAAGTTCACGGAACTTTTTAACGTCGGATACGTGAGCAATATTCGGCTAAATAAAATTAATAAACCAATCTGGACGTCGACCGAAGTTGATTGATCGTCTGAACTGTGTTTAATGCATTCGTTTCCTGATGAAAACAAACCAATCTCATTTGCATTTGTGGTTGTAAGTGAGCTGTCAGAGAGCCTAATTGCACTTCGCACTTTTTGGTATGTAAAAGTGGGAAATATACTAATCTTGGTCAACGAAATAAATAGATCAAAGAACACTCATAACTGGTTGGAAATATCTTGAAAGATATTCATAAGCGAGAGAACGGATTTTTATACATTAGCAGAATTAGTTCATACCCAAGAAACCAAAAGCATTAAGTGATAGCTCTAAAATGGTATGCAATCAACACTAATAAGACATAATTGTAGGTTTGTAACCTTACAATTGCGTTTAAGTCATATATTTGAAATTTAATTGCATAAAACCATAAATCAAACAAAACTAGATTTTCTACTATACGGTGACACTGACAGCGTTCAAGTGATAAACGGGTGTACTTTTTCCATTAGCTCCTGTGGTTCTAATAAATGCGCAGGTAACTTTCTACATGCATTTTAGGAGCATTCACGCACCCATTTTTCACAAGACGGCGGTTTAAGTGTCACGGGATGCTAAATTACATTACTATTACACTGGGGAATCTAGATTTATTTTATTCATGACAAAACACTGCAGTTACGTAGCATCATTTAGTGCTACTGTTAAACTGGTATAATGTCACTATAATACCGATACATAGCTTTCGTTTGTTTCTTGGAAAATATTGACAGCTCAGCTTTATCTGACGAAAACAACATGAGCATGAAAAACATGGGACTGATTTCCTCAAAGTGCAGCTTTTGTCGTGAATACGACTTACTTTACTATGGGGTGCGTTTTCAAAATTAGCCTTATGGAAGAATGGGCAGAACTTAATCGTGAATATCTCGACTTGTATTAAAGGCAGCAACATAATTCTTTCAGCATTTCATCAGAAATATGATCAGGAATTTAGGATAATATTTTGAACAGTGTGAGATAACCACAAACAACTCAAAAATTAAGTTTTCTCAAACTTTGAAAACAACGCGGAAAACTCTTTACTTTTGCTTGGCTTTTTCGCGCAAGGACGACGATTTTGAGGTAGTCAGGCACATATCTTCAACTGACTGCGTATAAAAGGGAAACCGTGGTCGAAATTCGATCATTTCTTCTTGTGCGTTGGATGCCAGCAGACGTCGTGGGACCAGCAGCTTCGGAGAGTGCGCCTTCTGCGTGGTTAAAAACCTCAAACGCTCAGGTCGCAACTCTCATTTAGACTTCAGTCGTCAGGTGGAGCAGTCGGCAATGAAAGCAGACCTTTTGCGTGGTATAAAGCCTCAAACGCTTAGGCCATGCTTTCATTTGGACTTCAATCGTCGGGAGCAGCGGTCGTCAATAATGAGAGCAAACCTTTTGCGTGGTGCCAAACCTCAAACGCTTAGGTCGTGCTCTCATTTGGACTTCAATCGGCAGATGGAGCAGTCGTCGATGAAAGCAGACCTTTTGCGTGGTGCCAAACCTCAAACGCTTAGGTCGTGCTCTCATTTGGACTTTAATCGTCAGGTGGAGCAGTCGTCAATGAAAGCAGACCTTCTGCGTGATTAAAAACCTCAAACGCTCAGGTCGTAGTTCTCATTTGCTTCCGGTCGTCAAGGCGAGAAGACGCATTAAACCAGTTTCGCATCATTTGGCACTGCGAGCGTATGTGTCGGTTGTACGCAAAGCTAGTTTCAATTCATGCAAGAACGATTGCATCAGCTGCTGGTGCTTTGCATTGGAGAGAAAGAAAACAAGAAACGAAAAGTGGACTACATTATATAAAATCAGCCGTTCTAATGTCTCTAAATGTTATCTTAAGAACTATTAAGATTACTTCTTTGAAATTCGAAGGTAGAAATCATCAGTTTAGTGAAAACCCAAAATAATTTGATTCGGTTCGTGCACTTTTCGCTGTGCGAAAATCGTTCGAGATAAATGTTCCGAACTGTGCTAAATATCGTAGAGAACTCCACAATTTGGTCCTTCTAAAAGTCAGAAATGAATCCTGTACAGCATCTTGATAGTTTCTTTCAATGAAATATGCAAATCCGAAATGAGATAATCGACGTCAAAACTCGTTGAAAATTTTAGTAGTGAAAAGGGGGAAAGTTTCGCAATTCATACAATCCATCAACTATCAATTCGAATTCGAAAGTGTAAACAAATCGTGTCAGTTTTATTCGTATTCACGGCATCCAGTTATGTCTCTGACATTACACACCCGTACTTTTTACTCATCAAGTTGCGACGAAGAAATCGTTCCCATCGTACCATATGTCGTTTTTGTTTGATGCCAAACCTAACCCAGCTTCCACCCTAACTGCTTTCAAACCGTTTGTTTGAAGCCAGTTTCGAAACCTAGTATCGTCATCGAATCAGTTTAGAACCTGCGTTTATTCACATTTCCTTTGCTAAGGACACACCCAACTCAGTTTCGTGATAACTTAATAACTTCATCGAATTCCCGAAATGGAAGTTTTGAAATTTTTGTTTCTTTTGTTTATTCGGATTATTCTATTATTATTCATTGCGAATCGAATACAGTTCAAAATCGAATAATCGAATATTTTAACTGGACAGCACTGCTGAAGAGAATTCTCTGAACAAAATAGTTATGAGATTTAAATGGAACAGTTAAAAATATCAATAACAGGAGCCTAAATATAGGCCCTTCTAAAGTTATTCACCATCACAACAGACATGTCCATTTTACTGTTCAGAACAGTTATTTTGTGCAAATGCGCGATATTATGATGAATAAATAAAACGCGGAAAGCTAATGTCAGACATAACTGGATGACGTGAATACGAATAAAACTGACATGCTTTATTTTCCCTAACATTCGAATATTGATAATCGCACGTACTAGTTGATTGATTGGGTGAGTTTTTCAATGTTTCGATGCGTCACTTGCACAATTGTAACAGTACAATTATGAGGCGGAACACACGAGAAGGGGACAAAATCAAATTCAAAAATGCAGTGTTCAATTTCATTCATAAATTGAAAAATATACAACATATCGGTTGTAACCATCAAGGATTTCTAAATTTAAGTAAGGAATTAATATGACAATAATTTTAATAACTTACTCATCAAACTCGTCTCAAAAATACAACTTATATAACGAATTGAAATAATATCCACAAACCGAATTTAAGAATTCTAAAATATAAATTATTGATATACACTCGCCAAGCGTGACAAAAAGTATCTATAGAGTAACAGAGGTGTTTTGGCCCACCTAACAAACTTGATGGATTCAATCCATGTTAAGTAACCCATGTTGCATCAATTTGAAGCTAATCGCATTAGATTACCAATTGCGGAAGGGTTTTTCAAAGATATTACAACATTTGGAGGATATTTTTACAAAGTGGGGCTAAATAAAATCGATCCTAAAGTGGGCACAAATACCTCTGTTTCCCTAATATCTTAAAAAAAATCATGAGAAATGGTAAAATATTGTTTACTTATTCACTGTTATGATATGCACTTTACAAACTAGATATTTTTACTGAACATCTACAAGCCAGTTCTAATCACATATAAAATATTGCACAGTTCATACCAAATCGACCTGCACAGCATGAAAGTGTGCTGGATCAGAGGTGTGATCATAACTGCAACTGCTGTGTACTGACAGAACTCTAACGTGTATAACGACAACACAATAATATGGTTGTTTTTTTTCTTTTGTTTCTTTTTTGCTCGTTGTTAAACTCGTAAGCGGTTACCAGTTTTGAAGTTATTGAAGAAAGCTCCAAAGAAAAATTATTTTTTTCGTTGATTTTCTCAACTTTTTTCCGCAACCATGATAGAGCAAAAAATATTGTGGTTAATAAACTGTGTCAAAAGTTCAGCTTTGAAAGCAATCAGCAATATATGTTTGGATATTATTCAGTTCTTTTATGAGATGATACAATAATCAGCTAGGTGATGTATTGTCAAAGATTTTGATGTGCAACAATGAATGAACAAATTTGCAATAGGCGCGAAAATCAATTATTAGAGCATTTTATCTATACATTGAATGAATAAATTGAACGAACAAATGAATAAATAGTCTTAAACAACAATCACAAATCCGTCTGCCATATATCAGTCAATTAAAAATATTCATGGTTTATAAGTAAAAATAGTTAGTATCTGTTATACTAGTGAAAAAAAAACATGCCGTAAGCCCACTGCATTCAACCACTGACAATATTCTGTATTTCTGTGTGCCGGTTTTGCAGGATACATTACTTGTGCTGATTTGTTCAATTCATGCGGTTGGATCTTTGCGACAAACGCTCAACGCCAAACAAAATCTAGCCGCTTTCTTCGTAAGGCTTGTACTTGCTCGTGTCATTTTCAACCAATCCCGAGCTGATCCGAAACTGTCCTGTCCTAGAATATTAGCACATTGTCGAAAAACTCAATTACCAGTAGCGCAATTCTGGTTGCGTAGCATTCTCATTAGCTGCCCTTACACGAGACAATATTATTGTCAATACAAGGAGTATTGACAATACTTTTGATCGTGTAATGGAAACTTCATTGGATTGACGAAAATATTGTCAAAAAATCAAACCTGCTCATCAATCCTACAATACTTTCTCTCCAGAGAGGAAACAGTTAAATATGTACAATGACCGTTTCTCTCAATGTTACTATATTCAGTTGCAATATTTAAAGCTCCAAACGCATGATTTTTTCGAAAAACTCGGACTCAAGTTACCAAGCCAATTGGATTGACGGTATTGACAATACTTTGGATTGACAATAATATTGTCACGTGTAAGGGCTGCTATTTATAAGTAACATCTCGCTATAAGAAAATAAGCCTTAGTAAATATCTGTGTAAAGTTCGTTTAAGCAAAAGTCTTAGAGCAAAACAGAGCAAACCTGTCAATGGGACCCTGCTCATTTCACTTGCCTGCGTTCGAGAGTGTGTGAGTGTTTGGTCTGGCCTTTAGCTTTCGCCACCATGATGCATGCACATAATCCAGTTCGGTTCAGTTTTCGCAGTCAGTTCAGCAGCCACCATGATTGAGAAGAAACGTGAACCGTGAGATTCCCGTTCGATTGTGCGATTCAGTAGTAAATTTTACTCGATCCTTGGAGGATGAGCTGAAAGTCTCGGAGTGCAGCCAAGTGAGCGAACAACATACGATCAGCCAGAAACGTGCCAAACCGTGTTTTTGGGCATCGTGCTGAACTTGGATGTGGTGAAAAGTTTCACAAATATCCTGAATTCTAGAAAACGAAGGCAGAGGAAGCACTTACTGATAGCTGATTACCTATTATCAAGCTGATTGCTGAGGGGATGAATTCCGTGATCGATCGGTTGTAATCGATGGAAAAATCTAGTGCAAGTGTGAGCTTTTGCTGGGCAATCTACTGCTGAGTTTTCCGTTTGTTGTGATTTGGAAGGAAAAAAAAGTGTCGAATGAATAGAAAAAATAACGTGCACGGTGCTACGAGGGCTCTAGTCAGAGCCTACTAAAGTGAAAAGTTATTCCAATGATCGTCTATTGATGGATTACCCAAGAAGGCAAATTATTGTAGTGTGTTGTGGTGTGTTTCAGTTATTTTTTATTGACGGTGCAGTAGGCTGCAACCTCAATCAATTCAGTTGTCAACCCACGACGGTAGCATAATTGGAAAAACAAAAATCTAGACAGCAGGCGAGAAGCAGTTTGAATCACTGCTGCTGGAGCTCTTTACAGCCACGATGGATTCTCTGCGAAAATGGCTGAACAAACCGAAGGTTAGCATTTTACTTGTACGAGTAGTTTATTGTCGTAGTTATCACAGGTGTGAATTTTCACGTAGAAAAATGATGGTGTACTGAAAAAAGAAAAACTATGTTTAAAAAAAACTCAAACCACTATCGTACTGCTCATGAGTATGTGTGCGTGTGTTAGTTTACTGCTTCGGAGATTGCGAAAGTTTTCTGCTTGCGGTTGCTAATGCAGTGATGCCAGTTTGTGAATGAAATTTTTAACTTTCGAGGTTAGGTTGCTTTTTTTTTTGCAGCTCTTATTGGTAATCGAAAATTGTGCAAATTTTTTACATTTTCTAAACAAAGATCAACAATTCACTTTGAGCGGTTTTGTATCATCAAGGTCATCTATATTCGAAGAAGAGAAGGTTTTTACTGCGATTAAGATTTTTCCTCTTAAAAACATGAGAACATGACAGATTCGCTTTGTTTACTTGTACTGATAGCAAAATGTAAAATGTTGTGTGTCATTTTCCCAGAATATTAAGAAAGTGAATGTGAAAATTTTTGAGTTATTAACAGAATAGGAATTCTTTTTTGTGTATGTGACCGAATTGATGTGAAAGGAATTAGTCTATTGGTGCGAGGAATTAGTCTATTTAGAGACAAAGTTTTGAACACGAATGTTTTACACTGATTGCTACAGTAAATGTTCTAATGAGTAATACTTCTGTTAGATATTAACATTTTAAAGTCCCATAGTGAGAGATACATGTTTTGTTATTCATTTTATTTTGATGGTTCAACAGATATAATTATTTTTGATGCTACATGTTTTAAAGTGGAAAGTGGAATATTCTGGGGTGAAACGTGATTTTCTGTATCAAGACTGACGATTTTTGAATGTACAGGACGATTCTATTCTATTCACATTCCTACTCATACTAAGAATCTAATTGAGAGTGGAGGTCTAATCTAACTTCTAACGTTGCCTTATACTCAAAGCCACCATTCCTGGTTTTATTAGTTTATCAATTCTTATACCCGATAGTGAAATTCCCAACACCCTTTGAGCAACCCGAGCCCTAACCTATAACAGATAGAAAATAGAATTTTTGAGAAAACTGATTTCATCTGGCGATATAAACAACTGAATGGTCCACGCATAGCCTGTACATCAGTCAGTAAAATGCAATAAGTTGGCATCCCGGAATAAAACAGTGGTCCGCCTTAGCGTACATGTATCATTGTGGTTGTGTTGCGTTCGAGCATTTATTGTGTAGAACTAAGAAGGAAAAAATAAATAAAACGACTCGCACTAGTTTTATTGTTGTGTTTTTTCGTGTCATGATTTGAAATCGCATCTATTTATTGGATCAAATTTCGAAACCGCTGTCGGATACAGTCGGGTGGTGTTGGAATGGGAAATGTTTTCATTGTTGCTCTTGTTTGTTCAAAATTTACATTCCAAAGTTGATCAATTCATTCGTAAAGCATCCGTATCCATTAGCTCTTAGATGTTGTAAATAATTTCTGAGACCAACAACAATTTACGACTAAGAAAGTGCAAATCATTCTTTTGAGTTGTCACTATCGTGGCGTTGTTTTTCGAGTACATTTATTTTATACCCGTTTGTTTACTCGGTTTGTTATCGCCAAGAATCTTTCTTATCTCTGGCAATACTTGTCGCTTTGATTAGTGTCTAGCACACTAGTTCTTGTTAGTTCGTGTAATGAGCGTAGATTGGTTCTAGCAAAACATGACTCATTCTACTGATCTTGTTTTTGTCGTATGTTAAGCTGATACGACAGGAATTCCCAATTGCTTGTGATCGTTCCACTGAACGTACGGTTGTTAGAAATGGCAGAAATATGCATTTGCCAATGCGATGAGTGACTAATGTTTTTATTCGTATAAAAGTGTGCTACTTGTTTGCCTCTTAACTTCCAGAACGTCAGCGTACTGTGCGTGCTAAAGCCTCTATCTCTACGTTGGTAGTTTCATTGCCAAAAACTGCGATAACCTCTGTCACACCTTTTCGTGCGCACAGTTGGCGTGTAAACCGACAGTTAGTCGGTTACCGAAACAGTACATTTTTATTTATCTGCCCTCTGTTGATACGAGCAAGCCAAGCTGATGTCAACAACCCAGTGGATTAGAGGTTAACACTGAAAGTGGGTGGTGCGGTGAATAATAACAAAATAAAGGCTTGGCTTGATTCCAAAGCCGCTAGAGCTACGCCGTCTTTGAGTTTGAAAACTTGAGATACGGTCGATAATGGCTGTGCAACAATAGAAAATTTTGTCGGACTGTTTTTGTGTGCTCGGATGCCAACTCAAAAATTACATCAAACGTTCTTTGAAACGCTGTTCCCATAGCCTTGCTTTTCTAACGATAGAAATTATTTTACTTGACGAAGTGTAACAACATTTCGAAAACAGTTAGAATTCAAATAGTTTGCCGTCATCTGGCTGCTGACTTAAACGAAATACACGCAAATCATTTGGGCAGCCAATCGATTAGGTGTTAATTTCTCTTCCATGTGACTTATCGCTCAGTTAACGCAAAATCAACAAGAAAACTTGACTACAAACAACTTGTTTACGGTGGCTCAATCGAGCGTATTAATGATCGACGACGAAATTGAAGTCAGTTGCATCACTAATGCGTCAATAGATTTGAACTTGTATTTACTAAAACATGACTACAAAATACTGTCGATTTTTCAACAAACTTCCTTATTGTAGGGAAGTTAGTTTCCACAAATTAAAATGAAATGGGTGAAGCAGTGATTGGTCCGAGTTTCGCCATCGTCTGAATTCTGGAAAACGATGACGATCCAAACGCTTAGTGGAATTTATATGTATTATTTATGAAATCCAACTTTCTATACACATTCGGGAAGTGGCAACCGTCTTACCATCACTGCTCATACAAGCAGAGCAATCATTGAAAGCAATCAAGAAATTAGTTCATTAGAAAGGAAATTCCAATTATGCAAGTGTGGTCCTTAGAATGAAGTGATAGCGAAAGTCACGCCAAAGCTGCATCATTTGCTAACTGAATAACTCGCTGAAGTTAACTCAGATAATTTGCAAAGTAAACAACCAAGAATTATCACAGTCTATGACGGGGGTCCACCATTTCTTCAGCTGTGAGCGTTTAGCGACACAACCGAAAACCTGGACCGTACTGTCGTGTGGTAGTGGGTTGTCGACCAAACTGCGTAAAAACCTTATCTCACACTTAAGACACAAGGATTAATTCCATCCTTGACTGAAAGTGTAGTCTCTTATCAGTGACAAAACAAGAAAGAAAATTTTCTGTCTTCCTCAGTTTGGCTTGAAGATGAAATTAGATTGTGTAAATCTCAAACCACAAACACACTTGACGAAAGTGACATTTCGCATTTCCTCGTTGCTGTACTATTTTGCTAGTAGCTTTGCTACCTTCAGAAACAAAACAGAAAGGAAAATGTATTCACCGGACCGCCGCCCTACGACCCATTGATTGCCACGGCATGTTGCATTCATTTGCAATCTGCGGGGAATGTGGGACAGCTGACTGACTACGTGTGATCTGGGTTAGGAAAGCTTCGCGGATTCGAGCGATGTGGAAAAAAGAGAAACTACAATAGGAACAATGCTGTTTTGCGGTATTTTTTTCATTGCGGTTTTGATTGAAGCGACAAATTTGTGCGATTATTTCCGTTTTTTTATTACCCAAACGTAAATAATCTCCCGTCTATTTTTGGCCATTTGATCAGTGCGATATTCTTCGGTTTGTTTAAATACGCTTGGCAACAGGCGATTGAGTCATCCGATATACAAACGATAAATTTCTTACGATGTTTATACGGAAATATTTGCAGGGTGATAAATTGTCTTCGGGCATAGATAATGGAACTGGAATAACAGTGTTTACTGTTTTGCTTAACATCATTAAGAGTTACTATCAGCGATAAATTTATTTGTGTTTCCAATTTTCGAAAAATGAAGCAAAACCTTTGTTTAAGACTGCCCACAGAGAGGCAATATTCCGTATTGAAGCTGTTTGAGGTTAGTTTTAGTTCCGATTGCATTGTAAAGTAAGACAAAAGTAGTCCTGTCTTACTTCACAGCGGTGCGTCTTTGAACCTACTGCGTAGGTTCAAATAGCGGGTGGGTAATGTCAGGCATAACACGGAATGAATATGAATAAAATGGATTGCTCATGTTCATCAATGCTAAACACTGTTGAGTGCATGTGAAAGAGCAATTGAACCACGACTTATCATTGCTGGTCCAAGTCAAGATCGAGATCCTGAAACAATTGGGAATTTTCGCGTCGATATGTAACAATGGATGAAACATGGATTCATCACTTCATTCCAGAATCAAAACGATCGTCATCTGAGTGGACAGCAACTGATGAATCTTGTCCAAAGGGCCCGAAAAGTTTGAAATTCTAGGCATAAGTCCATTTCTTAACTCTTGTTACGACCCCATCCATCCACTATTTTATGCCGACCGCTTTTCCTATTGGCCATCATTCAGCTCTTGGGAAACCTGTTTTTCCACCGCTAATAATCTAAAATATATTTTCATCTCCCAGAATCAAGCAGTGGATGTAATGATATCAAAAATCTTTTGAAAAATGATCGAACGGTAGATGTTTAAAACCAAATGACTGTTTGTGCGGTTTTCATTTTTGAATTTGTACCCCTGTATAGAAAATGGATTAACACTACATCTATCCTGTCAAAATATGGTACTGGCCTACAAATGATCTACAAATTCATTGAAGCGTTTGTTGATCAGTATGCAGCCAGCAACCCCAAAGGAGTCAGTCAGGTTTTGTTCCGAGACCCATGGAACGAGCTGGTTTACATGTTTACATAGTGCAAACAGTCCCAACCTGGAATGTGGATGTTCGAAAGAAGAAATTATTAAAATCTTTAAAGAAATTTCTGTTTTGACAGGCAATTTTTGGATGTGGTGAAATGGTGCAATTTACACGGAAGAGTACCTTAAGGGACAATTTACAATCGTAGAAAAACGACCATTGTGGCAAAACGCAAAAGCAGTTTTCTTCGCAGTCGTTGAGCAGAAATTTAAAAGAGAAATATCAGTTTGGAACATTTGTCTAAACAAACTGATGTTTTCTCTTGAGGATTGATCAAGCAGTAGCGGAGGAAAATGCTTTGGTATTTTCTACAATTGCTGTTTTCCTAAGACTAAGTAGAACCTTAAGAATCGTTTCTTGCCATTCGTAAGGTAGCACAAAGGATCAGTCCTGATTCGGCGTAATTTAACATTCTGCCACTACACTTTAAATGAGTTAGAGTGGTGTCGAAAGAAATTATGAGCTATTATAACGACGGAGCTTTGGCAATCATCGCAAAACTATTAAAAAAGAGCTGGGGCTGTCGTTATGGGTTTAGTAAATCCATAATTCATTAGTAGTTTTTCATCCCCAGAAAATTTCATGAAAATCCAATAGTCGGTTTATTTTTTTTTTGAGTTAATTTGTGTGTGTCATTTTTATCGAATACATCCCTTAAATCAAACAAATCTTTCAGCTATCTTTTCAAATTATGACAGAAAAATCATAAAAAAGGGAAAAAACCCCTTTATTTTGATTTCAAAATTGATCCAGAGCCAGTCTTTCGAAAAGAGCCAAACTTTATTTATTCCAATTTTATTCAAATGAGTAATCGACAAGTGACAAACCCCAAAAAAGAGGTTGAAGAGTTAAATGCATGACTTTCACAAGATTTCCGGGTTGAAAAATGTCTCATCTGAGTTCTACATTGAAAAATCGATTTTAGAAAATTGAAGACCGATGTGCAAAAAACAACATTTTTGATTTGAATGAAATTTCATCTCAAGATAGGTAATTTCATTTCTTAATACATTGCAAGAGTGGTACTTTTAAAGGTAAAAAGTTTTTCTTGAAAATATTTGTTCTTACCCAGTACTGTTACTCTTTGCAATCGGGCCACTAGTGATTGAGTACGCTGTGGATTCTCTTCACACATTAGCTTTTATTGAATTCTTGGATTCTTATGATCTTCAGTTAGGTAAATTTTAAATCAGAGGACACTGGAAAACAATATTAGGGTGAAGCAGAAAATGGTATCTTGGAAAAAAATTTCTTTCCTTTCTCATATAGAAAGATTAATCACTGTGAAAACCGACTTTTTAACCGAGGCCCGGAGGTCCGATGGTCATATGCCATTCGACTCAGCTCGACGAACTGAGCAAATGTCTGTGTGTGTGTAACAAAAGTAGGTGTCGCGTTAACTCACAGTCGCTCAACAACAACAACAACGTGTTGATCATTCAGAGTAGTATTTAACAAAGTTTACAAGTAATACATCAGATTATTTGAGTCGGTATATGACAATGGATGCAACATGGATCCGAAGCGTCAAAAGGCACAACTGTTGGCGGGGAAAGTTAATTTAGTTAACTGTTTGCTAAAATGATCATTTTCTTTGGCAAGACTCGAAGCTTCGATGATTTTGTCAAGAAGGCGCAGAAATGTTTGCTTTGATTTAAATTAGTAATATAATGTAGCAAATTCTATGAGATCTGTGTGTTTACTTTGAGAGGTCGTAGTTTCTCAAGGTATCACAACGTAAACATTAACATGCCGTTTGCAGTTTCAGTAACCGAGTTTCGGGTTCGTATTCACAACACAGAACCCAGAACCGAGTCGAGCTTGGTTGCATATGCATCTGTGTGAATGATTGCACCCAAAGTACTTGAAAACATGCCGCGTTGTGTTGCGGTGTTTGGCATGTTTTCAAGCAATACCAGCGAAGCATGTCGGCGTTGGCCAATGTTAACGGCGAACAAACTGCGACCTTCTAGCAAAACCACGTCTCAAGTCTTCAGAGTAGCCGGCCGAGGTCAGTCCTGCTGCTACTGCTGCTGCTGTGAGCGAGTGAAGGGGGAAACCAGTCTTGGGTTCGAAAGCAGACGAGGACACATTCGAATGCCAAAATCAGAAAATCCCCCTATTGGGAATCGCATACGACACACAAACACGCACACACATTCAAGGATTCGGTTTTGGCATGAACCGTGCGACCGTTGGTAGTTTTCCGTTTTGAATATGCGAACCGATTTTCGACTGATGTTAATCGACAACATTCGGATTCGGAGTATTTCCCACCGAATCGAACACGTGTGAGTCATCAAATGAATGCACACATACACACACAGAAACACACGAAAACTGTGGCATGAGACGAAAAGCAATAACAAAAAAAATAACATGCTAGACATCAGTCTGGCACAGGACGGAAAAAATACACTGGGGCCGGAGCAATGACAGACCAGACCGAACCGACCTTCGGCAATATCCCGCTCGCTTGCTGCTGCTGCAATGAAACTGACGTACATTTTCGTGGTGATGCTTTCCGTTCCGTACAGACCGTACAAACCGTGTGTGTGTGTCGGAGCGGAGTGGAGCAGTATATTTTACCTCTCGGTTCTCCACCACTCACTCGCGGAGGTTGTAATTCATTGACTTTTATCTTTGCCCTGCTGACTGGCATGGGGCCCTCTCGTTACGCTTTGTGTTTGGCTACGCCATTGCTCGGGCTGCCTCCACACTCAAACTACTTCCTTGAAGGTGATGGGGTTTTTAACTTGGGTTCGAGAAAGTTTCCACGTCGACCGAGTGGCGTTTTGATCCGATCACATCGCACACAACAAACGCAACGTCGCAGATTGAACAGGTTTCCCACTCTGAATATGCGTATGGTTATTACCTGTTGAGAAGTTGCATATACCTACAATATTTTTTTTGCCTTTTCTCGTCTGTGATGACGACGGTGGGCTGCTGCGCACTGCTATGACGTCAATGGCGCGCACCAAAACCCACCTCCCAACCCAAGCAAGCTCACGATGATAAAAGAAAAAACCACGTGGGTCGGTTGTTCTTCTGACGAATGGCTTCGCGTGGACCGAGCATTCAAAGCATGTTTCAGGAACTTCTTTGCCACCAATACCCCATCCATGCGTATAATTGAAAAATCGTGCAGTCCTGATCGGAAACCGAAATGAGCGTTGGAGCTATCGCGTATTCGGAAGTCGTTTCTGTTTCTCTTGATTTGAAATGCGACAATTGCGGCTGCCTCTTTGCTGAACTGTCGCAGCACCACAGTGCAGTACAAATCGTTACCAATGAGAAAGTTTTGCACTTTTTGGTCCCAATTATCTCTTCGCAGCTAATCGCTAACCTGATAACAAAGTTTTCATGAAGAATATTTTTGATAAACTGGCCTTTTCAGGGCCATTCAGGAATCAGTACAAATTGGCTCAAATGGCACGTTCCCCTTGATATTTGGAGATTTGTACCTTGCCATCAATTTGTTTTTAGCATCATTTTCCCGATATATCAGGGAAGGATTGAAAGAAAATGGTAAGGGTTCGACTAGGATAATGGGAAAAAGTTGACGACACAAAAAAGCAGAAGTAAATTCTGCACCCCTAAGGGATGCTGAACAATCTGCTGGGGATCACATTTAGAGGAAGCAGAAGTAAATTCTGAACCTCTACAAGGTCCCGAACAATCTGCTGTAAAACCTATCTAGGGGTGTTACTATGTGCGTTCTTTCTGATGAACGATGCACAGTTTATAAAAACTCCAACCCCCGAGAGGATTTAGAGATTTTACAAAAGCGACACCATTCTGCACTCCCGGAAGAATGCAGAATGATTCGCAGTATGTACGAGCAGAAGTAAATTCGGTACCCCATAAAGGATGCCAAACAATCTGCTAAACCCTACTTAAGGTGAATACAGAAAGGATTCATTCACTCCAGGAAGAACGATGAACCTTTCTGACTATAGCTCCTTACCACATTATGTGAGAAATGAGAGAATATCCTTTAATTGTAGCTCCGCATACACAGACTCAACCATGTATGGAGAACCAAAAACCCGGATATGTAGTTGCGTCAATGCGGGACAGTTACATATCAGATTATATGAAGTACCGTAATCGCATTCACACAAATCGCACGAATAATACTCAGCACGTTGAATAGTATCCATGTGATAATTGAGTTTGGAATGTCCAGTCAGAGCTCTGACCAGAATACTGCAATGATGAATGCTTGGAAAAATGCAGTAGACACTGACATTTTCAGATTTAAATCTGGTAGAAATGCTTTTGTCTGAGCGCAAGTTTGCAAGCTGCGCCAGTAGCTGGCATGTTTGGATGCAGCCCAAGAACGAGTCTTGTGCTTTATACAACTAGTTGAAAGTGGTAAAGCTGGTTCAGGACCAACGACATTCGTTGCATCATCTCTAGCCAACTCATCAGCCCATTCACTTCCAGTAATACCAGAATGGCCGGGTAACCATAAGAAGTAAACAGCATTTGAAATGCTGAGGTCTTCAACAAAGTTTTTATGAAGAATATTTTTGGTAAACTGCCCTTACCAGGGCCATTAGTTTTGTCACCAAGAATTGTTTCGCAAAATAATACTGTATCGAACAATATTCGGTTCGCATTTATGATTGTGACTATTCAAAGCGAGTTTCCAAAACTACACAACTCTACTTTTATTTTCAAAATTATCACTAAAAGATTCTGTTAAGAAGAAAACTTCATAAATAGAACTTAAAATTGCTCCCCCATCCACCGTATTCGCCAGATTTGACTCCCAGCGACAACTGGCTGTTTGCATACCTGGAAAAATGCTCGCCGGTAAGAAATTTCGAATAAAGAAGTTATCGCTGAAGCTGAGGCCTATTTTGAGGTAAAAGATAAATCGATCTAGAAAAGTGGTATTGAAATGCGAGAGTGGCGCTGGAATAATTGCGTTGCTCTCGAAGGAGATTACGTTGATGAATATTGTTAATTTTGAACCAAAAAAATCGTGTTCTCTTTGTTAGGCATGGGGCTCTTCTCAAAATAGGTGCCACGTTAACTCACGGTCGATCAAAAACAACAAGTTGTTGATAATTCAGAGCAGTGTTTGATAATGTTTACAAGTAATCTATCAGATTATTTTCGACGGTATGTGACAATGGATGCAATATGGATCCATCACATCTGAGTAAACTGCAGCCGGTGAACCATGTCCGAAGCGTTCAAAGGCACAAATGTTGGCGGGGTATAAACTAACATAACCTTATCAATTTATAAACAGTTATGTCAAGTCAATAAGAATTCTTCTTTATGTTGCATCGTCGCACTAAATGACTAAACACACTTTAACACTAAAGTTCTGGAACCGGAAGTCGGACCCGGATGAAATTAAACAGCAACCTATGAGACTACAGGAACTTTTATTTGAGCCTAAGTTTGAGGAAATTGATCAAATCATCTATGAGAAAATTGAGTGAGGCTCGTTTTAAACTTTTTGACCACTATTTCCGGTACTTCTGGAATTCGGAACTTGGAACCAGTAAGGAGTGTATCGATAAGTATTTAGCAACATTCAAACAGTTATTACTCTGAAATGGCTTAATTTTTTGCAGCGTGTTTTGCGGTGACATGTTTGTTAACATGTCAATAACAGCTGCGCAATCGATTGGTTTCGGTACGGTTTATCGTTTCAATGATTAGTCGAATTGATCCGGAAACGCGAAAGAAAATTCTGCACACTTGGTGCTCAGAAAGTGGTGTCACGTACAGCGAAATTTCAAAACGGGTGAAAGTGCACCACACCAGTGTCGAAAATATCATCGAGAAGTTCCGTGAGACCCTTTCCATGAAGGATTTGCCCCGATCCGGTAGGAAAACGACTTAAAAGTGCATATTGTTTTTAAATAAACTTCAATTCATTGACATTCTTTTTTTAAATCAATTATTTTACCTTTCATTCTCTCGGTCTCACTTATAATAAAATAGCTAGAAATTTTATCAATCGCAGCACCGTCTTTTACCAATATTACACACTAGTAGCAGACATCTGTAACCGTTTCGTTTTTTGTAGCGTGTACGAAATAGAACAAAGCACGCATCTTTCGTTTTATGTCTTCTTTCATCGTACCACCACGTACCGGTGTTGTATATATTATCATTGTACACATGGCTATTTGAAAACTTTGACACTCATCGGCCTGTAACTACGGAACCGGAGGTTGGATCCGGATGAAATTTCACAGTAGCTTTAAAGATAACCTGATTCAAAGAATGTGCCACTGATCCAGAGAATGTGCCACTGCGTATAAAACTGGAACGCAGTGTCGACCGCGGCATCCCAAATTGCGGGCATATTCTAGCGGAAATGGAGTGCGGAGCAACAACAGCCAGCCGCGACCGCTAGTCGCGTGCAACCGTAGTAGGCTCAAGAGGGATCAGCGAATAAACGTCGGTCCGGGAGAACCTCCTTCGCCGGGGAGCTCTTCGTCGGAGTGGTCTAGATCCTTCGTCAGGGACTAGACGAGTAGTACGTAAAACTGTTAAGATCGTCGGGGCGCCAGTGAACCGGAAGCTATCCTCCAACCGGAATCACTGGATCGACCCAGGCATCCTCTCGGTCGGGCGTTGCTGGGTATCGAAAGCGTCGGTTTCGGGAGAGTCTCCTTCGTCGGGGAACTCTCCGTCGGTGTAGGCTAGATCCTTCGGCGGGGGCCAGCGAGGCGCCAGCGAACCGGAAGCCATTCTCCAAAAGGAATCGCGGGACCGACCTCGGCACTCTATCGGGGGTCCCGTGTGGTGTAGGAGAGGACTCGGTGTCGGGAGAATCTCCTTCGCCAGGGAACTATCCGTCGGAGTAGTCTAGATCCTTTGTCGGGGACTAGAGTAGTTCGTCGCGTGGTACCGCTAGGATCGTCTGAGCGCCAGTGAACCGGAAGTCACGCTCCAACCGGAATCATTGGATCGACTTAGGCATCCTTTCGGTCGGGTCGTCGGGGAACCCTCCTTCGGTGTAGACTAGATCTTTTGGCGAAGACTAGTCGAGAAGTTCCGCGACGTAGCATCAGTCCTGGGTCGTCGAAGCGCCAGTGAACCGGAAGTTACCCTCCAACCGGCATCATTGGACCGACCTCGTCATCCAACTGGTCGATCCCTCGAGAGCAGGATGGTGATCGTCATTCTGCATAAATCTGGGGAGGGTGCTGTGAGCACCAATAGCCTTCCACCCCGAAGTAATACCTAGCAGTGGTGCCGGGGAGGTAGGGTTGGAGATCCAAGGTGTTTTAGTGGGTAGTTCCAATCAACAGTTGGGTAGTCCTGTGGAGAGTCCCACACTACGTGCGTAAATGCATTTCACCTTGTAAAAAAACACACTCACACACAGACATTTGCTCAGTTCGTCGAGCTGAGTTGAATGGTATATGACATTCGGTACTCCGGACCTAGGTTAAAATGTCGATTTTCACTGATTGCATAGCCTTTCTATATGAGAAAGGCAAAACAACAGAATTATATGTTGCAATATACTATGATATATAGTGGACTTCAGGATGGGCTTTAACTTATAAGCCATTTCGCACCCTCTCATTCTGCTACTAACGCAGAAGGTGATAGCACCCAGTCGACACCGTTCTATTGACCATGTCATCATAGACACATGAGCATGAGATAGGAACTTGTGAGGACTTAGCTGTCTCACCATTTGACGACCATATAATCGTAGAAATGACGTAACCGACAAACGTCCGATTATCTCGGATATAACTCAACGGATTTCGTAAATCTTAGGTTATTTTTTGAAAATACTATGTGGTTTTTGATCAAGTTTGAAATGGTCATGATGAACATATCCGATTAGGGAGTATATTCATATAAGTGTCGTAACCGACAAACCACTTTTTTTTTCATTCGGTAAATTTTTTTATTATGCCTGCGGCCTTCAAGAATCTTTTGCTACCATTGGGTTATATAATAGGGTTTCGTGGTGTTCATGGCGAACCCACTTCCGGTTTCACACTGAATGGATTGAAGCAGTATAATGGACTCTCTAGTTTGTGATGAAATATGACAATCAGACTTTTCTTTCAAGAAGGAAAACATTAAGGATAGGATTGACCATAAATCCTTTCAAAACAGTATACTGGTTCTATTTTGAAATCAAATAGGGTGATGTCTTGAACCCCTTCGAAAACGAAACACATTAATTATTCCACTAAATCCTTTTAATCGATTCCCAAGTTGTCTGCTTCATTATAATGCTTTTCGAGTGGCCTCAAACGCTCCAACGAGGTGAGACTACGGCAGCTGAACTGAAAAGCTTACTTCAATTCTCCATTCCGTTCCATCCATGAATTGGTTCACGGTCGTTCGATATCAGTCATATCTCGCATGGCGGCGATAAGCGGCGAGTGAAACTTTTCTTTTACATTTGGGGCCAACCGGAGCGGTATGCGGCGGACTCTAATGGAGTTGGTTGGCATTTCGCGCGCGATTCAGACTGGAACCATAAAAACAGCAGCATCGTGGTTTTCTTGTGTGATTGGAGCCAACTTTCAATTGTCATTGCGGCAGCACTTTGAGTGGCTCATTTGTCAGCCCGAGTGCCGCATTTGAATTTTAAAACTAACGAGGACGGATTGCCCAAACTCCCGGTCCGTCCGGTGGGGGCAGTCAGCCGACCTATAAGCGGCCTTGGCCTGCGAAGCGAAACAAATGATGGCAACAGTCGGATACTTTAGTCTTGCAGTTACCAGAACTACCGTGACTGGAGGCCATTAGGGAGGTACTGCTGGTGGATAAAACTACTTTAGTTGTGAAGAGTACCAAACAAGGTCACAACCAACTGCAACACCGACTGGCACTGATGTGGTGACCGCGAGCGTCCGTGTGTCAGCTGGATATCCGGAACGCCGCACAGACGTTGGTCTGTGTCAGTTCTTGTTCAAATATGTAACTACACAACACTACAATAAGCCAGTGGATTGAAATGAAGAACGAAGGAACAAGCAAAAAAAAAAAAGCGCAACCGACTTCGAGGCCGTTCCATTTTTGTGTCTGTCGTATAAATAATGGCCGACACGGCACACGGACGCAGAATCGGTTACGACTCGTTGTTCGTTACGACGTGTGCCGAGGACCGATGACCGGTCACAAAATTACCACCCTTAAGAAGCAGAAAATGAAGAAAAAGAAGTAGGAAAAAACGCGAACCATAACAAGCCAAACGGGGAAGTTCTTCGGACGAACGAAGCGGCGGTTTCTTTGTGGGTTTATTGTAATTTATCGTGTCGCCGCCACTAGCGCCACCTACCGCCGGCTCCGTTTCGCCACAGTCACACTCGGAAGCAGTTCGGTATGCGAATGGCAGCGACCTGGCGGCCTCGTGGCGCTTTGGATGTTGGTTATGATGTCGGTTGCTACCGCAGGATTAGCAAACAAAGGAGCTCGAGAAGGATGATTCTGGGTTTTAAAGCCGTCTTAAACCTCCTTTAGCCAATCGAATTCTTGCGTAACCACGTTCGGTCGTTTTTTGGTAGTCTACGTTTTATATGAAAATTCTAGTATTGCGGAAATCGAAACCACATTCACCAAACAAACAAATAAGGAAGCATAAAATCTACAACCCCGAGCATCTAAAATCGATGGTTTCGAAAGACTTGCCTCACTAAATCCATTCAAAACCGAAAACAAATCGCACGTGTGTTTGTCGAAAAAATTATATCACACATTTGAAGCGTGTTTTTTTTTTGTTTTGTTTTGTTCTGACTTCCCTTAGTCGGCTCTGTCATCACCCGTTTGACATAACAAACCGTGTCTTGTTTCAATCGGAATAGATTACCACTTAACCTGATTTGTTTCGAGAGGCGACACCTGAAGCAGCAGCATTGAACGTAATTAGCGCATACATGAGAAAATCCTCTTCGCTCAAACAAATGTGTCACGAATTTTGTTGGAAGAAATTATGTTCCAATTATTAATGGACAGACCACGACATTCCTGACGCTAATCGAATTTGCTTATTATGTAAAATTTATCATACAGCATAGCTACAGTCTGTAGGATAGTTTGTGATTAGTAGTCGCTTTAACTCACAAAAAGAAGACGTTTGTCAAACCCCGCCTAATTGCAATCGGTGCTTCAAATGGATAATAGTTTTAAGATTGAACCTTCACGCTGCCAAATGTCCAAAATTAAATTTTCTTCTGCAATGTATCAAATTATAAATCGCTTCCTAAAATTACTACGAAATGTTGCTAGGTTTTATTAGGAGGAACTTTTGTTCAAGAACATTTTAGTTATTGTTGGAAACCTTCTTGTTTGCGATGGAAGGCACTAAGAGTTTCGCACTTATTCTGATCCAAATCCAATTAGCACACTCGCCACAATTTTCACGCACGCCAAGTGCTAAAAGTAATCGGAATAGAAAACACAATTTTTTCTCGAACATACGCCAAGTTTCAATTATTACCTACCAAATTCGTCGTATTCTTCGTTCTAAAAAAAAAAAGGTAGCACCGAATCCGGGGCCGTCTACACAGTGTAGGGCAGATAACTTTGCCGAAAACCAGTCCATCTGGTTTCGATTAGCAGCAGCATCGAATAGAGTTTTTGTTTTTCGTTCAATGCTTGTTGCGAAAATATGCGAATTAGACAGTGCGAAATGGACTAAGTTAGTAACTAGTCGACGGGTTCATCAGAGCAGGAAGCTATTTTTAATCGAATTCATGAGATTTTTTTTCGGTTGATAACTTCTTGAATGAGACGATATATAAACGGTTTTATTCCCATTGACTTACTTAAGACTTAATAATCAATGGCAGAACATCTTATTCAATTTCAAATTCCCTTATTCAAAACTAGAACGTTAATGTTCACTCTCAAAGTATGAAAAAAAAATCCTTGAAATACTCTGAAAAATCGACTATGTTTCGAAGTCAAAATACGAAATCTTTAACATATTTAGAATTCTCAAACTTAGAATTTTCAAAGTTCTCTGAATTTTTCAAAATCGAAAGCCCTTCTTAAGTTTGAAATAAAAATTTTGAAACATTGGAAACATTTTCAAAGTGTTTAAAAATTTAGTTTTCAAACCACAGAATTGAAACTCAGTTTTAATTTTTTCCGGAATCATAAACATTCTTCTTTTTTGTCGTATTTCCTAAATTTTAGAAATTTCCCCCATTCTTCAAAATTCAAAATTATCAAAACCTAACTCTAAATTTTCCGAAATTCACAAGTATTTAAAATTGAATGTTCAAATTTCTTAGAACTTTCGAAGTTCCAAATTTCGATTTCAAAACTACAATACTCAGTATTACAGTAAATTTAAAGGATAATATAACGTTGTTAAATTCAATATTCTCACAATTGTCGAAGCTTAAAATTTAAAGCTTGGCCGTTTATATTTTTTCTGGATTCTAAATATTCAACAATTTTTATATTCAAAATCACAAACTCTTAAACCCTCCACTCGTGTTTCAAAAAATTATTAGGGGAGACCGGGGCTAGACCGGATCCGGGCTCAAATCGGACAGCTTTAATATCTAACAAAACCTGCAATTATTTCAATCCATGGATTAACTTTGTAAACGAGCTTTCATGTAATAGACGGACATCAGTAAGTTGGAGGTTGAGAAGTCAGTCTCATGAAAGGCTGAAATTAAGGTACCTTGAGATTTAGCCCTCCTAATTGTATTCGTTTTTAATTTTTGTGTGAAACTTTATAGTCTCAATGCCCCGTAACGAGTCCGGTTCAACTCCGCGGTTGCAGAAATATTGGATTTATAAGTTTATAAAATTATCAAAATTTCATATTTATAGCTTTCCCTAAATTCTCTATATTCCAAACACACATGTCGGAATTGTCTAAATCAAAACATAAAAAAAACTTTCAAAATACTCTCAATTCAAAATTTCAATTGTTCGAAATTTGAAAAAAAAACAATTCTTATAATTTCTTCTAAATTTGAATTGTAGTTCTTAAAGTTTCTATTTCAATATTCAAAATTTCTGAAGTTCGAGAATTCCAAATTCTTAGGAATCAAAACTCTTCAAAGTTGTAGTTTAAAAATATTTAAATTTCTTCCAGTTCTTGAAAAATTTAAACACAAAATTCTCTGACTTTTTTTAACACATAGTCAACATTTTCGAAATAATAAAAATTCAGAATTCTCCATTCACAATTTTTATGACGTAAAAACTTAAAAAATAAAATGCTCAATAACCGAAGCTCAAAATTGCCTATATTGCTCAAAATTGGGATATTAAAAGGTCAAAATTCAAAACGCTAAATTTTTTGAATTATTCAAAACCATATAGTTTGAAAGCTCAAAAACATTAAAAATTCTCAAACATCGAAATTCAGCCTTGTTTATTTCATAATTCACAGTTTCAATATAAAATATATTTCGTCTTGGACTCATCAGTGCATAGCAGTTCAAATTGAACAGTACAAAGCTAAGCGGTTCAAATTGAAATGCCGAGTTTTGCTTTGGGCAGTTTGATTTGAACTTCTATGCATTGATGAGTCGAAGACGAAATATAAATATATTGAAAACGGTTGAATGCTCTAGCCCAAAATTTGGCAAATGGTCCTGAATGGTCATAGTTTCAAATTCTCAAAATTTCAAACTCCTTTTTTCAAGATTCAATCCAAATTAAAATCCCAAAATTGTTACGTTTTTGAAATTCATTCAATTCAAAATTTGAAATATCCCAAGTAAGGAAATTTCCAATTTGGAATTTTTAAAATAAAAAAAAGTTATTTTCTGGAGCTTCCAAAATTCTGTTTGTTCAAAAATTTAAAACAAAATATTTAAAACTCTAATTTTTTAAAATTCTGAATATTGAAATTCGAAGCATTTCAAAATTTTTATTTCAAAATTTGAGAATTCAGAATTCTTCGAGTTGTGATATTTTATTATTGATCAAATTTTCTCGAAATTCTTTACTATTACAATTCTCAGAAATGCTTAAAGTTTTTCAAAATTCGCAAATACGTTACGGATTATCATCATCATTATCAAATTCTGATAAATTTCCAAATTTGGAATTTCATGTTCAAATTTGAAAATCTAAAAATCTAAACTCAAAGCATTTTAAAATCTTAAAACCCTTAAAGTCTAGAATTCAAAGATGTTCAAAATTCGCAAACTTTTTTAATTCAAAGTTCATGATTGATACTTCAAATTCTTAAAAATTTCTGAACTAGAAATCACATTCAACGTTCAGAATTACCGAAATTCCGAACTAAAAAATCTTAGAGCTCAATAAAAATTTTAGAGCTTTCAAAATTATGTTCATTCAACATTTTCATAATATAAAAATATTCTAGATCGAAAAATTTTCAAAATTTTATATTCATTATTCGTGTTTTTAAAGCGCTCCTGATTTTGGAAACTCGAAATACTCAAATTCCACGTTTGAAAATGAAAAAAAACATGCGAATCTCAAACCCAAAACCAAACCGTTCAAAATTCTCGAAATTCAGAAGTTGTCTTGAAGCAAAACTCAAATTTTTATTTGTTCATTGAACATTTTCATAATATAAAGAAATTTAAGTTCATAAGTATTTGAATTTCACAAAATTTTAAATTCAATATCCGATTTATTAAATGCTAAGTTTTCTAAATTCTTAAAACTCTCAAAACAAGAAGATTTCTTATTTATCGTTGAAAATTCTCGAACTCAAAAATTGTAATTCTTGAATCGAAACTCGAAATATTTTAGTTATTAAACTCTGGTCAATTGATATTTTCATAATCTAAAAATGTTAAAAAATTCTTAAAATTTGAAATTCAATATACATGTTTCGATTTATTATTTTTAGTTGGTTTGACGTAAAGTCGCCATAACTATGTTCAGTTTTTGCAATGACTGAGTGGAAACATATATTGGAGAAGTCAAATAGAGGGAAAACTTAGAAAAGATGATTTTTTCGAAAAAAGGTACGCTCAGAGACAGGACTCGAACCTGCGTTCTTATGCATTCCGTGCATAAGCGCTATCATTTCGCCTTGTGATAGACACAGCTCTAAAACATGACTTGGCCTGATAAAGCGTACATCGAACATGGTCTACATCAAGGGTTTCCAAACTATTTTGGGTCATGGACCCCTTTACTAAAATTAACTTAGGCCTCATACCCCCATCAACAAATTCCTTTGAAAATTCAATTTCTTTCTTTTTTCGTAATGATGTAAAATAGTTACCAATTTGTGCGGAAGGTCAAATAAACAAAACTTTTTTAGCGTAAATATTTCAAATAACAACTTATATCAAACAATAGGGGGTTGGTTTCTAGACCTTGTCGACCCCCATAGTCAGTTTTCGTTTACGTCGACCCCCGCAAAAAGGATATCGACCCCAAGGGATCATATCGACCACTTTGAGAACCCCTGGTCTACATCCTAACCGACTCACGACCGGTACCATACATCCAAACATCTTCTCTGTTTATCAAACGATAGTCTTTTCGCTCTATACCTATTTTCCGCTCAAGCACTGAGTAGGAGAGTGTATTTATAATTGATTCCGTAACTAGTGCTGCTGGTAGGAAGAGACAGACTATCGTACAACCTTCATAGGGTCTGTCGCTAACTATATCCAGATGACAAGCGAATTTAAAAAATCATATTTTCTGTAAATTTTTCATTTATTTGGCTTCTCCAATATTTTTCCAATCAGTCATTGCAAAAACTGAATATTCATTTATTAATAGTTCAAATTCTGGAAACTATAAATTTAGGAATAAAAATTCTCAAATTTTACATTTAAAATCGAGAAATGAAATCTAAATTTAAATTTCAAACCCAAAACTGAAATTTTAGGAGCTCTCAAAATTCGTTCAATTATTTTTTTTGTTTCAAAACTCGATTTTAACACCAAATTTAGGAATCATTAAACAAAATTGAAATTCGAAATTCTGTGAGATAGTTCAAAATACTCAAGATTCAAGATGGATAATTCTAAAAAAATTGGTTTTCAGAATTTTCCGAATATACACTCAGTTCAGTAGTCCTAATATTCAAATTCCTCCAATTCTAAGCTTTTCATTTTTGGGAAACTATATCTTCTGGAATTCCAAAGAGTTGAACTTCAGGGAAATTTTCAATATTCTAAAAAACCACACTCCTTAAAACTAAGCTTATCAAATTTTTGAAAATTTTATCTTATATTTGACCACTTTCAAATTCAAGACTCCTAAAAATTTAATTTATACACGAATTCATGCTTTCCACAATTCTGTGAATGTGAGGATCCAAATGAATAAATAATCCAAAAGTTAAGTTTGAAAGTCTGTGCTTACTATTTTCAAATCAAAAAAAGTACGGGTGTGTAATGTCAGAGACATAACTGGATGTCGTGAATACGAATATGACACGCTTTATTTATGCTTCCGAATTCGAATTGGTAGTTCATCGATTGTTTGAATTGTGCAACTTTCCCCTCTTTCATTACTAGAAATTTAAACGATGCGCCTAGACTAAATTACAGATTAGACTCTGAATTCTAAACCCATATTCCAGAACTATGCTCTAAAACATGAAGACGATTTTTCGCCATGACTACCAGAATGAGTTTTATAGAGTACAGTAAAGTAAATTTCCGCATAATTCTTTAGGAGTATTATTATGGTTCTAAAAAGAACCGAATAGAAGAAGTCTGGAATAAAGAACTGGATCCTGAGTTCAAGAACTAAATTTAGAACCAATAACAGACTCAGAATCCAGTATCAATTCTAGAATTGCAATTTCGAAACTCAAATTAGTTCCGGAATACAGTTCCAGAATCCAGTTTCAGCACGCAGGCTCTGAATTCTAAACCTATATTGCGGAACTAAAATCTGAAAATTGAACTTCTCGTTACGACTACCGAAAACCAAATGATGGCATGTGCTCTCTCCGTCGCTGCTGGTTTAACTCCCGCGATGGCAGTCTTCTCGCCTTGATGGCCAGCAAGCGAATGAAAGTTGCTACCTGAGCGTTTGAGGTTTTAACCACTCAGAGGCGCTCTCTCCGTCGCTGCTGGTTGATGGTTTAACTCGCGATGGCAGTCTGCTCGCCTTGAAGGCCAGCAAGCGAATGAAAGTTGCTACCTGAGCGTTTGAGGTTTTAACCACGCAGAAGGCGCTCTTTCCGTCGCTGCTTGTTGAAGGTTTAACTCCCACGACGTCTGCTTCCATCGAACGCACGAAAAGAAATGATCGATTTTCATCACGGTTCCCCTTTTATACGCATTCAGTTGAAGATATGTGCCTGACTACCTCAAAATCGTCGTCCTTGCGCGAAAAACCCAAGCGAAAGTAAAGAGTTTTCCGCATTATTTTGAAATTTTGAGAAAACTTAATTTTTGAGTTGTTTGTGGTTATCTCACACTGTTCAAAATATCCTAAATTCCTGATCATATTTTTGATGAAATGGTGAAAGAATTATGTTGCTACCATTAATACAAGTCGAGATATTCACGATTAAGTTCTGCCCATTCTTCCATATGGCTAATTTTGAAAAGGCACCCCATAGTAAAGTAAGTCGTATTCACGACAAAAATCACCCCGATTTTACCCCGCTTTTGTCTGAAATTAGATTTATTTTATACTAGCTGACCCGTCGAACTTCGTCTCGTCTGAAATTTATTTTTTATTCCATTATTTTAACGATTACTTGGCCTACAATAAACGAATTACGACAAATTCATATTCAACACATTGATCTCGACCTGAAGAAGAAATATCATCAAAAATTATTGTGAAAGTGTTAAAAGCTTTTGTAACGAAAAGTGCATTAAACAGAGATTGTAGATCTCTCTCAAACTAATGGGTGGAGTAGAACCCCACTTGTTGTTTGTAATTGCAAATTAAAGCTTAATTGTAGACTGAATACGTTTAAATATTCAATGTAAATCCTTGGGATTATCGGAGGGAATCAAATTGTTTTGAGCATTTTTCCATAAATTGATTCACCGCTAGTCTGATGATAATACTTAGTTGCAGGCCCGTGCGCAGAAATCGTTCAAGAGAGGGTTCAGGGGATGATTCAAAATAGGGGGCGGGTTCAAGAGAAGGAGGATGAGGATTCAAGGGAGGGAGGGGGTAATAATTTTTTATAATAAGTACTCTATTGTTCATGGAACATAATATTGAAAAATCTTCCATGAGAAGGAGGAGGGGGGTTAAAATCCCCAAACCACCCCCCCCCTGCGCACGGGCCTACTTAGTTGTGTTTTATGAATGTTCGTAGAATGGCAATCACAGGATCAATTTTCGATTGACAATTTAGCAATAAAATGAGACTTTCAACTTGGACACTCGAAAGTTCAAATTACCCTTCTATTAAATATTGTGTCCATTAACTTTTACAGGAACGCTGAATTCGTTTAATAATTGTATCAATAGCCGTCTCATTAATCGAACCACCACATAGTTTTGCTTAGTATTCGATCTAAAATTAACGAATGACGTTGAATTCGGTCCTGAGAATCAATATCAGAATGAATTATTTTTATTATTCTTCTGTTCTAGCGGAGTGAAGATGAGATGATTCTACCATTTTTCTTCTTATCGTTCAAACTAATGCATAAAACAATAGATCACATAACTAATGGTTTTAACATACCACAACTTCTCCTCCATGTATGATATTCACGATTAGCTTTTGGTAATTAGGTAATTCGTTGGGAGAATGGAATGATTTGGCTCAAACAGCTTACAAATGTCATGAAGCAGTTTTTAAGTAAACTATCCTTGAAAATTTATCCGAAATGGCTGAACGAACTTCAGCATGCTAAGTGCAAGGAAAATCTCTTTTTTTGTTTCGATTATAGAGGTTTCAAACTTAAGATCATTCGCTTCTTCGAGCTATGAATATTTTATGACCCTATGTTCGGAGTTGGGAATCGAACCCAGATGGACTGCGTGAAAGACATCGACTTACCCATCACGCTATACCCGTCTCTGTATTTGACTTCATTATTTTAACAGCAGAATCCTATTATTGATTTATTCAACTCACGCACATGATGGCTAACATTATTCATCTAACTGATTACATTGCACACAATGCATCTACTGGTAGCCATAAAGCACGTGTTTCAAAATGACGAATCTTATGGATCAAGCATGCATGTAAAGTCTGCACCCAAAATTACTCGTTGCGCGCCAAACGATTTTCCAACGATCTAGTATTCTTTTCTTCAACGGCGAATTACTGAGCATCTCGTTGCGCACCAAACATCAATCGAAGATCTAGCAATCATTGGCGACTTTTTCAACGGAAAATTCCATTCTCCATACAAAACAACTTTATGATTTTTTTCCACTTTTCCGGCAAGTTTTCCATTTTTTTTATGTACGAACCCGGTGGGGGTAAAAACTGATCAAACAAAAAAAGAATCATGTAAATCCGTCCATCCGTTCTTACGTGATGCGATTACAAAGAATAATCTCTGCATTTTTATATATATAGATTTGATCAAATTTCGTGATTCTCAAAATTCAATTCTCGACTTCGGAAAATTCTCTTAGGATAAAAACTAAAGTTCTGAATAGCATTCAAGTTAAAATTGCGATATCTTCAAAATTAAAAATCTAGCATTCAGAATATTTAGAGTTTTCTACTTTCAAAATTATTAAAATATTAATTTATATTCAGTCCAAAATTTTCAGCAATATCTGAAATCTTTCGAAATTCTAAAATTACTAAAAAACAAAATGAAAAATGATCAAAATTTTAATTTCAAAAAATTAAACTATAAAAATCTCAAATACATATAATACTAAAAAATCGAGGACAATTTTCTAGATTCCAAATTTTCAATTTAAAATATTTTGTTCAAAATGTTAAAAGTCTCACCATTTTAAAAACAAAAATCGAAAGTTTTTTCGATGAAGGTTGTTCGCCGTTAGCCATTTCGTTGAGCTTTTGGCTAGGAACGTTTTGTCAAAAGGGTGGTTTCTTCCAACGAATTGATGATTGAACTCATTCCCTCAAGATCAAAATTACATAAATCTTTCTCGGATTTAACGTTTTCCAATATGTAGGACGTGGTCCTCAGAATTAGAATTGAAGTATAAAGGAGACAAACTTGTTCCATTCCACTAGTTCTAATTTAACTACGCCATAGAATTTTGGGTAAACCAAGAGAAACAAACAAACCTAAACAGATGTGATTGCTACGTAGAGACTTCAACTGAATTGACGACATTTTTATTTAGGAATCCATCATGCTTTGGTTTAGTTTTTCTGTGGTTTTGATATTGTTGTCTGGACGATTCGTGGATTGGGAATTACATGATTGCCGGAAAAATCAACAATAAGTGAGCAGCCCATAAACTCATCCGTATGCATTAACAGCAATAATAATAGCAAAGCTTAATCACACGGCGCCTCCACCAACAACTCGAGCTAAATCAGGGCACGTGATGTAAGAGCAGCATTTTTAATATACAATCATACTCGTAGAGCTGATGAGCATACAGAAAAAAACCTATGTTACATCATAATCCGCATAAAGAAGTGCAAGCGCGAAAAAAAGTGCCTGACGATCGACGCCCCCCTCCCGCTTTGAAGTAGATTCGTTTAAACATAATCGAGAGCCGATGGTCGGTAGCAGCCGCAACAGCAGCTAGTTTTGATTGATTGATGCACACGTATCTGATACGTGACGTGAATCAGTGATTGAGGTTGGTTTTAAGTGGGTAATATCCGCGGGAAAACAGTTGGCCCGTTTGGAGCTTCTTCGCTGCCGGAAATTAATCACCGCTGCGATGCGGTTGCACTGTTGCTGTTATGTATACAGTGTCTCATTCCAATAGCTAAATTCATCCAAGAGCTTTATACTCATTGACACTGGCATTGAATTTAGTAAATCGATTTTGCAGATGAACTCTTTAGTGAGCCTCGTATATTGCGAAATCGACTCAACAGTTATGTCAAAATGACATTCATGGAAGCAGGGTTATTCAAGTTATTCGTCGTTAATGATCCCATTAAACGATAATTTCGAGAACCACACGTAGAGTTAGTATTTTTACTTTTCGTCTTCGAGTTGCCAGTGCGCAACAGTTCAAATTTAGTGCACCATAACATTTCACCTTGAGTCTACTACGCGGAAACGCAATGTCGTAACTAAGATCTAGAACGATAATTGGCTGCTTACAAAATTATTTACCCAAGCAGAATCTAGCTTGAACTGCTAACGTTATGACAATCTTCAACTATATTGCACAAAACATGAAAATTATTTTAGATAGGTATAATTCAAGCTAGCAACCTTTTTTTTTGGGCAGCTGATTTATTGTGAAACATCGGAGTTTTATGCATCGTTTTTTTATGAACCTACTAATCAGTTCTGTGGAACTAACTGCGATATTTTCTTCTATTGGTGTGAGGAATTGAGTTGTGAAATAATGAATTCACTCAGTGATTTGACGTTTTGAGAAATTGCTTATGCGCTATTCGCCTCAAACGAAAGCCAATTTTTATCAATATTCTGCAAGTTATCGCACTCAAGGAACATTGTTAAAGTTAATAATTATCGAATCAATCCCGAAAAAGCTTATGATGTTTTCTTTCATTGAATTGAAAACCAATACGATATACTAAATTATATTCATGTTTTTGTAGGAATTGCAAACGCAAATGATGTTACCAAACCAGAAAACAGAACTTTTGGGAATTAACGGAAGAGAAGTTATATCTACGAAAAGTCTCAACAGCTGCTTTGAAAGTTGCTGGTACTGGTCTATAAATTGTGTCTCGTAATTCGTTCGGAAAGAAAAGAAGTGAAGAGGAAAGACTGTATGAGTAATGCCCACCACCATGAATATAGTTGGACGACGACACCGACGACGACGACGACATTGAGTTGGTCGATGATTGCAACTCACTGATGACAGCCGACGATGAAAGCCAGATATCCTAGCCACTAGATCATATGGGAAACCAACAGTCATATAAATTGGGAAATTCAGAGTAGAAATCTAATTACCTAATCTAATTGTTTGCAGAGCACTAAAGCGCCCTTAGTGCTTTTTTTTCTCGAACGGATGGTGCTGTGAGCTGTTCATAAATAAATATACAGATAAAGTACGGAACACGTAGACGGAGTTGCGACAACTGCTTGGAGAATCAGGATGCTGATTGATAGCTTAATAAAATCGGTTCTTGTACAAGTAGAAAGGAAGCATTATAAAGCGAGCAGGCAGAAAACAAGTCAAGATGAATTGGTGACTTGCGATGAACGACCATGGATTGAGTTGCTAGGAGGTGTATATTTGAAACAGCAGTAACTTTTTGTCAAGCACGCTTTTTTAGTGAACTAATTTGGAATTTAAGAGGGTAATTTAGAAAATAAGCGATATTGAGAAACTTACAACCAACCGTACAAAATTTTTCATCATTCATGAAGTGAAACCAGGAAAATCAGATGCTCAGAGCGTTGCAGCCCTTATCAAAAGGTGAACCACCAGAAGGCGCCCGTATTGATCCTTTGATAAGCGCAATAATTGTGTTAAGCTAGATCAGCGAAATCTTCCACTCGAATAAATCAACTTGATTGCGTCGCAGCTTTGGCTGATCCCGATGCAAATAAACAGATAAGTTCACCAAGCTCACGAATGAAATGCGCAACCAAGAATGAGTGATAACATTCACAATCGATTGGTTGATAATTGTTCCCGAAAGGCCTCTGTGCACTTGGACAATACGACCGGGAAACCGGCTATCCTACAGTGTTGTGTTGCATATCAACAAACAACACACACTGTCGTACGCCTCCGGAGTATTCAATTACGCAATTGTGGGTCACGTTTCGACCAGCAAACGTTGGGAACGTTAAGCATAGTAGTGGCAAACACCTCCCCCGCTACTGGTTCGGTATCATTGATTCACACGACGTGAAGCGCGTGCCAGAAACCGACAAAATGCCGACATATTATCTCACTCACCAGGCAGGCGGAGTACACTTGTCCGTACAATGTGGACGAAGGAGCCGAGGAAAAGATGCAGATGAAATAGAAAGTTTGGCCCTCCGATTCGGCCCGTCAGTTAACTGTCCAGTGCCTGTTGCCATTCAATTGAGGAGCAGTGAAACCCAACTACGAGGAAACCGATTCAAACGACGACGACGACGATGAAGGAGCCGCAAAACATTACTGTTTGCAGTTCGGATCCAAGCAAAGCTCACTAATTGCCACCGACCGGTACAAGAGCAATCATGTTTTTTCCCCTTATCTCAACCGCACATCGGGGAATCGAAAGTAAAAAACGCTGCTGCTCTGTTAAATCGAAACGGTCCCGACAGGGAAACACTTTCCATCCGTAATCATATTTTTTTTCTCACCCGATCCCACCCGTCTTGGCGAAAATAGATGAAAAGTGAAAAAGCGCCACCGACAGACCGACCGACCCACCGGAGAAAAACGAGATACTGGCCGATCGATTGTTGCTTTCTGTATCTGAAGAAGCGGTTAGATAATAGCGGCTGGCATCGATTGGATTCATGAAACCGGTCAGTTTAACAGGGATCGGTCAATTCCAGTTTCGCAAGTGTGCGCTGATACTAACTGGGTGGGAATCGAAAGAAAAATGGAATTTCATATCACAAAACTTGCAAAAATAATTGCATGTCCAAACGACGAAGTACGACTTGAGTACCACTTGGATTTCGAAGTGCCTACAATACTGCATTTGTAAAGCTACAGTAGTTATGTTTATTAAATTTTGATTACTATCGTAAAAGTGATCCCCCAGTCCGTCTACCGACCGACCGAAGTCCTTTGTGATGTAAGTTGTGCCAAACAATAAAAAATTCAACACAGCAGCAACACACGGATGAGGAACGGAACGTACTGTTGCTTTTTCGGTACTTTGTGGCGCTCGAGTGGTACATTCGGTAATTACGCGGTTAATTTACGGTGCTCCGTTGTTGCCTCTCCGCACAGTTTGTCTGTCTTGTTTATTTGCGTTATCTACAACAGCCTCATTACGGAAACAAGACTGCTACCGAGTACGAGGAGGGGCAGTGTGCCAAATTGGAACAAGCCGGCTCAGGCTCAGGGATGTGTTTTGCAGTGATGAGATTAAGTCGATTTTTTCGTTTGTTTGAACTGGGCTGACATTATGCATCTCGAATCGAGTTGCTCGAAACGATTATTTTTGAAGTCGTTTCGACTGAACTGAGGCATTATGTATCGCTTTCGACCTCGTGATCGAGATCCTAACAATGTGGTACTAGATTTCGACTGACGCTGCTCGAACTGTCATAACCAGAGATGCCATTTATACAGATTTATCTGTATTATACAGATTTTTACATGCGCATACAGATTTATACAGATTTCACCAAAAGTATTATGGAAATAATTAAACTATCTATTAGTATTTGAGCTATCTATTAGTATTTGATTGCAATGACGAGATAAACGTTTAGGAATCAACGTACAAATCACTTTTCAAAATATATATATTTTGTGCAGATATTTAAAGAAGAACACCGAAATCCATTTATATTAAAATTTGTAACTAAATTGAACTTAAAAGTTAGTTAGTCATGAAACATTATTGCCAGACTGACAGTTGTATTTCCTGACTCGACGTTGCATATTGGGTTTTGGAAATCCATCTCAACTTATGAAGTGAACATTTTCAAATTAGACAAGCATATGTTGTTGATAGGAAAAAACTATAAAATTTCGTCGATGAATATAATATAAGATATGAAATTTAATCTACCACTCTATAGCCATAATCTATTGGAATAACACCTTTTAACATAATTGTATTGTAGAAATTTCATTTTATTAGCGAATACAGATAAATACAGATATTTTATACGAATCAATACAGATTTTCTATGAAAATATCTGGCATCTGGTCATAACATACATAGGTAAACAAACCCATATACATTGCAATCATGAAAAAAATTAAACTGAATTATTGTTCGAGTATTTTCGATTACATTTATTCAGTTCAAGTACTGAAAAGAAGCAAACTGTTTGTAATACTGCGGTTTTAAGTTGCCGCACGAAATTAACATGAACACATTTCTGAAATTTAAATCAAGAAGCAGATTCGTTTCCACTCCATTTGAAAACGTAAAGAATTTTTTCAAGCGTGTTCTTGTACACAATTTATCGATGAACTTTTGAAATTATAATAAAAAAAATCTGTATTTTTCATGTATTGTTTCAAGTCTAATACAATTTACGTCATCCATATGTGTAGTTTTAATCAAAGGTTTTTAGGTTTTGCTGCTTTCTTTGTAGTATTTTATCATATTTATTAGGAGCTAATATACCAGGAGCAACCCATTCTTTGTAGTCCTCATAATCTATTTAGGTACTATTGAAGAGTCAAATACACGCTAATAGCACGAGATTGTGATGCTTTTGGAATATTCTAAATACTTTCAAGGTGTTTGGACAAATTTTTCAATTAACTTGAGTTAGATATATGGGTAAAAACATTATTTGCTCATTGTTATCGAGCGAATAAGCTTTTTCCTACAATTCGTTTGAGCGACGTTTTCATTCCACAGGATTTTATTACAAACTACAGTTACTGGGCATAGGTTAGTTTCGACTTACTTTTGTTATTTTAAGTAAACACCACGTAGCTTTCAATTAATATGCTTTCTAAACATTTCGACTTGTACATAATATGCCAAACACACAAAATATATATAACGATATACAAAACAATGCATTAAAATAAAGATTATCAATACTAATATGTTTATGAAAATCTAAGATGTTATCGATAACTACCTAAATAAAAAAGAAACGTATTCGAAAACTCATAGTCGATAGTAATAAGGCTTTCGACCATTTCTTATCGAGTTCAGTCGTTTACGAGCTCGATTGTTTTGGTTCCATAATGCCAAAACTTCTCGATAATCTAATACTTCTTCGAGTGAAGTCGAACGAAGCTCGATGATCGACTTCGAATCGAGAACCATAATACGAAACGTGGTCGATTCGATAAAATTTCAGTCGAATCGAGATACATAATGCCACCCCTGATTACAATAGGTCAGTTCGTCAAAACCACAAACAAATTTTCACACTTTACATTCAAATGACGCAGTAAAGTTTCAGTTCCTAGAACAGTCAATCGGATACACGGTGTTTCCTCAAGGCTACCTGTCGGCTTGTACAGTATTGACATTCACCGTGTGGATATTTTTAATGAGCGCTTATTTTTCCAATTATTCACCGTGTGTACCCCCAGCTGCTGTCGAGGTCACGTACGATCTATTAGGCGCAGCAGTTGTCAACGATGGGAAGGCACATTTCCGTGTATTACGCACCGATAAATGACGGTGTTCGACTCGTTTAGAAAATGTAATCGTGTTTGAAACCGAGTCATTATTTATGCGAAATTACTATTGTATGTTGCATGTCGCTGCTGAAGTAAAGAACCTCACCAAACGCAAACATTGTTATTCCGTAAAAATCAGAGACTTCAAAAAATAAGTTGTTTATCTGCACTTGATCCAATTTGGAATCCAAATGCTCTAACGCTAGTACAATTTTTCATGTAATTATGGAATGCCCATTTGTCCTAAAGAACGTTTGATGTAAATTAAATCTTCAATTTTTAAACTTAGTAAGTTAAGTATCTTTTGTCAGATATCTTAGCTGAGCGACAAAAAAGACACGACATTAATAAATTTTACATTATCGAGTGTTTCTGAAAACTAAATTTTAAAAGTGAATAATGATTGAGACTTAATGCGTTGTCCAATAAAACCAACATCACGGAAGGCTTTCAAGAAAAAAAGTGGGTGGGTAATGTCAAAGACACAACTGGATGACGTAAATACGAATAAAAGTCGACGTGCTTTTTCCACACATCCGAATATCAATAATCGCACGTATAAGTTTATTGATTGTGTGAATTTTGCAAACTTTCATTGCCTCACTTGCATAATTTTAGTGGTACAATTACAAGGCGGAACACACGAGAGCAACAAATTTCGGTGTTGTGTAGGGGACAAGGTCGTTTAAATCAAGAATATAATGTTCAAATTCCTTCATACATTTAAAAATCCACAGCAAATTGTTTTACCCATCTAGGATTTCTAAACTTAAGTTAGGAATCAATATGACATGATTTCTATATCTTACCATCTCGAAAATACAAATTGTCTAGCGATTTGAAACTGAAAGATGTCATCTTCTATTTTATTAATTTTAAAATATAAATTATTCGCCCTTATTCTGAATAACGACGTATCGTTTTTGTCCTGAATACGACTTACTTTACTATGGGGTGCCTTTTCAAAATTTACCCTCTGAGAGAGTGATAAGTTTTTGTCCGTGAATATCTCCTGTTGTATCTAACGAGCAGATGTATTGTGTGTCGTTTGCAAAGCTAGTTTCGCTTCCGACAAGAGCGATTACGTCACAGCTGCCAGTCATTTGCATTGGTAAAAAAGCAACGGTGGAGAGCATTTCACAAAATCAGCCGTTCTAATGGCTCTAAAAATTTTCTAAAGAACTATTAGGATTTGTTGCTCGCAAATTGAAGGGAAATATTCTCAGTTTAGTGCAAATCTAGAACAGTTTGGTTAGATTTGTACACTTTTCGCTGAGTGAAATTCACAGTAATCGAGATCAAGTGAAGCTTTCTAATTTTTGCGAAAAATGTGGAAAAGGGGAATGCTTGCATAATTCATACAATTGATCAACTAATTGATATTCGGAAGTGTTAAAGAACATGTCAGTTGTTTTCGTATTCACGACATCCAGTTATGTCTCTGACATTACTCACCCGCCTTTTTTGGTCGTATTTCATTCGTATGCTGAACGCTAGCAAAATTAAAGGTAGCTAGGATTCGGCCGAACCATATTCGATCGAAAAATCAATACGCCGTTATTCAGAATAAGGGCAATTGACATCCTCTCGCCAAACGTGGACAAAAAGTATCTATATTTACTTCAAAAGTTCATGAAAAATGAGAAAATATTATTCACTTATACACTGATATGATATGCACTTCACAAACTAGATATTTTGAGTGAACATTTTACAAGCCAGTTGTAACTCTATACCTATAAAAAAGATGTTTGAAAATTATTCGGATCTTTTATAGAATGATGCATAGTTGGAATGAGTTAGGTGAATTATTGTCATCATGCCAAAGATTAAGGTCTAAAACAAAGAATGATTAATTTCGCTATAGGCGAGGGAAGCAATTATAAGAGAATTTTGGTTGTAAATTGAATGACTAATTTGACCTTGTTGAACAATATGCACAAATGTGTCTCCCTAATATCAGTCAATTGAACGCACTTATAGTATATAACCATACATAGTTTTTGTCTCTTTTAATAGCGAACAAAACATACCGTAAGTGCACTACTTTCAATTACTGAAAATATTCCGTATTTCTGTGCCGGTTTTGCACTAAACGTTTTGATTCATTTAATTCATGCGGTTGAAATTTGGTGATGATTGGCACTTTTAGAAATCTTCAATGTTGGGTTATTTGTGGTTATCTTTCACTACTGGAAATTTTATCATAAGTTGCTGACCATATTTCCGATGATAATGAGAAAAAAAATGTTGCTTCATTAAATATAAAAAAGAGATATTGGCAATTAAGTTCTACCGATTCTTGTACAGTGTAAATTTTGTAAAGGCGCGCCATAGTTTTGCGTTGTTTATCTACCATTCAAATCTATCATTCAACGACCAATGATTCGATGTCAACAATGACACACTATTCTGTTCTAAAATTTGTTTCGATGAATGCCTTGCAATTATGAAATAAGACCGCATTTCCATCTCCATCGTATGAAGCACGCTGCAGACTCATAGCATACACATTTGAGTGCTTTTTACAATTGAGAATCGGTGATTTAAACTTCCAGCAACCGGGGACTTCTCTCATGGACCGGGGACATTTATGGAAGTACCGGACTTTACATTTATTCTTGTCATAGTCTTGACAGGATTCCACGGTGCTTTAACTAAGTACTGTTTCGCTTTTGAATACGGGTGATTGTTTTCGTCATCTATTTGTCAAGAGATACGATTGTATTCCAGTACCCAATGTTGACGAGTCATTTGTCGAAAGGGTTGGATCGCCTCCAATTCCCGAACATTACGTAATCTGATATAGTTTCCAGACTGCGAGCCAGTGACATTAGGAATTCCATACGACACACTACTAGAAAGAAAGAAAGACGGACATGGTCTCAGTATGGCTCCGTGCGAAACATAAACAAAGCTAATAAACATACCAAATAAAACCAATGCAACACAACGCGCGTGTCGGTAATGGGGATCACTCCGCAAACAATGCCAATTTGCTGCAGCTAGGGAAAAATGCTCAGTTTTTTTTCTATACCAAGTAAAACTGTAAACAAAATGGATTTCTTCTGGAACGTCAGTGCCGTCGACGTCGTGCTGCCGGCTGCGATGGGAAAGTCGGTGGCGCGATAGCTTTCGCAAGGTCTAAATTCGCCCGCTTTGGGTACCGACTGTGTTACATTCGCTACGGCTCACACACACACGCAAATGAAACTGGTATAACAATTGAAAATGATTTCATGTTTTTTCAACACCGTGTTATTTATTACCTACAGGCAGTTAGCCTCCTTAAGTTCGCGTAATGTTTTTATCACGTTCGACCGACCGACCGGTCATTTGACCTGATACGCTTGAACGCCGAAAGACCGGGTTCCTTTTTCTGCCACTTCGGTTCCTCCTTTGCCTACCTTGCGACGATAGAGCACGTGGAATCGGTGCTTTGAATGGGTCTGAATATGAAATCATTGAATACATAAGGGATATCTCGTTACTAACCGTTCATAATCAACAAGTGAAGTAATTCGAGGCGTAAACTTGTGCGCTTCAGATGACGATGACTCAGTCCCGGCTAAATGCGTCTCAAACAATTGAGGTTCACTCGAAGTTGCGATTGGAGAGTTTGTTTGTACTGGAATTGATTTGAAGAAAAGAAAATGTCGCCACCAAAACAATTATTTTCACTGGACAACCTCGGCAATGACAGTCCGTATTCAGTAGTTCGAACAAGTCCACGCCTACTTGAGCAAGTCTTAATTTTTCAAGCTTTCACTTTGAGTCTCTAGCGGGAGCCAATAACAGTGTGCCTCGTAAAAACTGTGGCAATAAGTGCAATGCCGGCTGAGGCCTTATCGAGCGTGGAAAATCCATAAATGTCGTTACCGTCCCGGTTGGTCGTAACCGTAATCTAGCGTTTATCGATAAAAAAAATGCTTCATACTGTCTAGGGCCTCCATTCATCGAGGGGTGATCGAATCGAACCGTAACAAAGACACCGAGGGAGATCTGAATCGCACACACGCAAGGTTAACGTGACAGTATTGTTGTGCATCTGAACGTCAACCAACGAGAGAGAGTGCAATGCGTTCCGATGGAAAGTGTTAAAAATAGCACGCTTGATGAGTGGATTGAATGCACATTCATTAATTAATGCTTTGTTAAGCAAGAGGGTAGAATAGAAGAACACTTTTAACAGTTGATTGGCACCGGGTGGGATATTGTCCGATCGAATCAATCTAAACGCTGTTTAAGACGTAATCAATCACGGGTCTTTATTGTGATGATTGAGAACTGATCTCCTCCAAGGTAAGAGATGCTGATAAGGTCTCAATACTTACTGAACAGCTAAAATTACTGCTAAACACGAACTGCATTTAGCGAACGTTCGCACGTAATTTCGCCATATAATTCAAACTTATTCGTCGCCACATTTCGTTCAACAAAACAACTAATTACCACGTTTTTCTTCTGTTTACTTACACAGGCTGACGATAAATCACTGCTGGCGAGATTCTATCATGCGGACCGTGCACTAACTGCAGTGGCCAGCGAACTGGACAGTTTCGATGGGCGAGCAGAGCCCGTCCGTTGCACCCGGCTGGTCGGACGGTTGCGACAGGGACAGGTAGGTTATCGGAAGACACGGCGATACTAATTCCGTTTTTTTTGTTTATCCAGACATTATTATCTGGTCGGTGGCGCCTCGGACCAGCGCACTTGGAAACGCTTCCAAAAGAGATCACTGACTGATTCAGCATGAACCCATGGAAGTACATACTCTTTACGAGAAAGAAAGCATGACACCGCACACAAATGGATTACATAATTTTGATGAAACGATGACGTTATAATGAAACGGGAAACCACGTCCTGAATCAATCAACAAAAACCTAAAACTAAACATTCTATGACATTCAACCAAAACTCGACGAGAAAACATGATTCATAGAAGAGCTCATAAATTACTCGGACTCGGATATCAGTTCGCTTTCACAACTCATCCAAGTCAGTCGATAAAACAAAACCGCTTACGTTCGGGACGGAAAAAACCAAGTACAGTATTGTGTAGTGAAAAATAGAACGATTTCGAAATGAGTGAATCAAACGAACAAAAGCTACCGCCGCTACGAAAGAATACAATTATTATTGACTGTGCAAAATTCGACCTTCGATACGAGAACTTGAAGATTTGCTTAAGGAGCAAATGCATCTTGACATTAAACGTGTGCATTTACTTCAATGCAATAAGATAAATAATGTTGTTTACATCCAGTTTTATAAAGAGTTGGATGCAATTCAATTCAATAATAATGTGCATTATGTGGAGCACGAAAACATTAAGTACAACATTCCAGTATATATGGAAGATAGTGCTATAGAAGTGCGTGTGCATGATCTTCCCTCAAGCGTCATCGATCCTTATATTCGTAAAACTATGTCTCAACACGGAGAGATTCTCTCTATCGAAAAAGAAAAGTGGAAGAACTTTTCCCTGGTATTCTAAATGGCGTACGTTTGTTACACATGCGCTTGAAGAGGCCTATTCCTTCTTATTTGACTTTTGGTCAGGATACAAGAATCCCGTGCAAATCACTTGTTACCTATGACAATCAGATGGCCACATGTCAATATTGCCAAAAGGCTGTTCACTACGGTAAGCCATGTGATAAACTGGACAAGGAGACAACTATACCAAAGGACAACGGCACCAACTCCAAGCAACCCTAGTAGAACTGTGACAGCCACCAACAACAATGAAGCATCCCCTTCAACAAAACTATCAGTATCCCCTATAGAACAAAGTACACCAGCTGCAGTTTCAGGAATCAGAACAAATTGGCTCAAATGGCACGTTCCCCTTGATATTTGGAGATTTGTGCCTTGCCATCAATTTGTTTTTAGCATCATTTTCCCGATATATAAGAGGGAAGGATTGAAAGGAAATGGTAAGGGTTGGACTAGGAGAATGGGAAAAATTGACGACACAAAAACACATAAAAGCAGAAGTAAATTCTGCACCCCTAAGGGATGCTGAACAATCTGCTGAGGATCACATTTAGTGGAAGCAGAAGGAAATTCTGAACCTCTACGAGGTCCCGAACAGTCTGCTGTTAATAAAACCTCCAACCCCCGAGAGGATTTAGAGATCTTACAAAAGCGACACCATTCTGCACTCTCGGAAGAATGCAGAACGACTCGCAGTATGTACGAGCAGAAGTAAATTCGGTACCCTCTAAAGGATGCCAAACAATCTGCTAAACCCTATTTAAGGTGAATACAGAAGGGATTCATTCACTCCAGGAAGAACGATGAACCCTTCTGACTATAGCTCCTTACCACATTGGGTGAGAAACGAGAGAATATCCTTCAATTTTAGCTCCGCATACACAGACTCAACCATGTATGGAGAACCAAAAACCCGGATACGTAGCTGCGTCAATGCGGAACAGTTACATATCAGATGATATGAAGTACCATAATCGCATTTACACAAATCACACGAATAATACTCAGCACGTTGAATAGTACCCATGTGATAATTGAGTTTGCAATGTCCAGTCAGAGCTCTGACCAGAATACTTCAATGATACTTGGAGAAATGCAGTAGACACTTTGACATTTTCAGATTTAAATCTGGTAGAAATGCTTTTGTCTGAGCGCAAGTTTGCAAGCTGCGCCAGTAGCTGGCATGTTTGGATGTAGCCCAAGAACGTATCTTGTGCTTTATCCAACTAGTTGAAAGTGGTAAAGCTGGTTCAGGACCAACGAAATCATTCGTTGCACCAGCTCTAGCCAACTCATCAGCCCATTCATTTCCAGTAATACTAGAATGGCCGGGTACCCATAAGAAGTAAACAGCATTTGAAATGCTGAGGTCTTCAATTTGAGTTCGACATGCGATCACTAGATTCGACCGTGAGTCATTCGAACTGAGTGCTCCTGTCATCGCCATTAGGACCATCCTTTGGAGATGATTTAGCTTTGACTGAACTGTCGCGACTTCTCCTTTCTGCCACCATACAAGACATCCATATGCTAAAATTGGTCTAACAATAGTTGTGTAGATCCAATGAATATATCTGGGTTTGAGTCCCCATGATTTTCCAAAAGCTCGTCTGCATTGGCCGAAAGCCATGCAAGCTCTTTCAATCCTGAAGTCAATGTGAGCAGACCAATTCAGTTTTGAGTCAAGAATAACCCCGACGTATTTAACTTGATCGACCACAGTGACCTCTGAACCAAAGAACTGCAACGGACGAGCTCCTGTAATTATCCTACGATGAGTGAAAAGCACCATTTGATGTTTTGCCCGGATTTACAGATAATCCAACCTGACAACACCATTGTTCAACAGATCGCAGGGCTTGCTGCATTAAATCAAAGAGAGTGTTAATGCTTATACCGGTCATCAATATATGATAATCGTCGGCAAAACCATAAGTCGGAAATCCAAGGTTATTAAGTTTCCTTAACAAACCATCAGCGACTAGGTTCCATAAAAGTGGGGATAGTACACCACCTTGAGGAAAAACCCAAGATATTCCGTTCACGACTGCAATGTTTAACCTCCTGCAGCCATTCAGCCATCGGCACGGAAATACACCTTGACTTAGGAGTTCCTTTTTTTGTGGCCTTTTACGACATGGAACAGGAAACCAGTGGATCAATTCTTGGTAAAAAAAAAATAATTCCGCCGGATACCACACGGCTTACCTGTTTGGTGGACTTATACCACCGGTACAGGTGGACCGTAGCGTTATTCTTAGCCAGTTGGGAAACCGCTACCGACACTACACGGCTATCTAGGCTGCTCAGAGAGGGAAGTTAACATTGATGGTCAAATTCCATGGATGGCCGAGCAGCCGAAGTATTGTGTAGTGAAAAATAGAACGATTTCGAAATGAGTGAATCAAACGAACAAAAGCTACCGCCGCTACGAAAGAATACAATTATTATTGACTTCAGGCAGTGCAAAATTCGACCTTCGATACGAGAACTTGAAGATTTGCTTAAGGAGCAAATGCATCTTGACATTAAACGTGTGCATTTACTTCAATGCAATAAGATAAATAATGTTGTTTACATCCAGTTTTATAAAGAGTTGGATGCAATTCAATTCAATAATAATGTGCATTATGTGGAGCACGAAAACATTAAGTACAACATTCCAGTATATATGGAAGATAGTGCTATAGAAGTGCGTGTGCATGATCTTCCCTCAAGCGTCATCGATCCTTATATTCGTAAAACTATGTCTCAACACGGAGAGATTCTCTCTATCGAAAAAGAAAAGTGGAAGAACTTTTCCCTGGTATTCTAAATGGCGTACGTTTGTTACACATGCGCTTAAAGAGGCCTATTCCTTCTTATTTGACTTTTGGTCAGGATACAAGAATCCCGTGCAAATCACTTGTTACCTATGACAATCAGATGGCCACATGTCAATATTGCCAAAAGGCTGTTCACTACGGTAAGCCATGTGATAAACTGGACAAGGAGACAACTATACCAAAGGACAACGGCACCAACTCCAAGCAACCCTAGTAGAACTGTGACAGCCACCAACAACAATGAAGCATCCCCTTCAACAAAACTATCAGTATCCCCTATAGAGCAAAGTACACCAGCTGCAGTTAGTAACTTACCCTCCAACCAACCAGCAACAGCAACCAATTTAGAACAAGGCGCATCTACAGCAACTACCAACGAACTCAACACTGCGATCAATAAGGAAAACGAAAAGAAGACGGAAATCAACAACAATAACACCGATACGGCAATGGATGACGAGCCACGAACAAAATGCCAAACAATCCTCGCAGGAGGGAAATGGAAGCTCCTCTCCCCCTAGAAAAAGGGTGACAACGAGATCCAATACAAAAAAATTATTTAAAAAATCGGCTCAATCGCCCATGTGAAGCTTGTACGCAAATAGGCCTGAATAAAAATATCTTAAACGAAAAAAAAAATGACTCGGACTCGTCACACCTTTGAGACGGGTCAAAACATCGAAGTATCGGATAGGAAATGAGGCAAATGAAATCGCAGATCTGTCCACGATACAATAGAACTTTTGTAGTAAAAACGAAAAATTATCCAATTGCTTCCAACGAAGAATCGGAAAACATTCGTAGAAGTGGTCGAACTCTTACGAACAACAAATATGCTTATATCTAGGACCGTTTAGGTCAAGTAACAGCTATTGTAGCAAAACAACTGCAGGGTGGCAAGTGACCGTGAAAAAGGCGGGAATTTGAGTGCAAAACCGGGAATAATTTTACTAGCCCAAATCTGAATAAACGATTTTCAGCATCATGACTTTCCAGAATCAACAAGTGAACATTTAGAGCGAAGCATTACATTCCTTTTGTGGAATTTGGCCTTTCTGTTTCAACAGACTTCGCAACCGATTCATTCTACTGACACTAGGAATTTTTCCAGGTCGGGGCTCGAACATACGACCACTAGCTTGTAAGACCAGCGTCCTATGCGTTGAACCGCCAACCCGGGCCGACAAGTCAGAGGCAATACCCAATTGAGCGTTTGAGCTAGTAGTTCCAAAAAAGTTTTGAAACAACTTATTGTCCCACACCGGTTATATATTGGACAATCCGTTGAAAATTGGGCCAACGTCTCATGTCTCATGTCCACGGTTTTTGTGAGAGCTTGACAGCAATTGTAAACGAATCAAAAACTACAAGGATCGAGCCATTAATGTGGAACAAGACAACCAAAATTTCTAATGATCGACATTATCAATCAAACAGTTAAATAATCAATCGTCACACTTTTGAATCCGCATTTGCACTAGAAATATTTCCAATCAATTGGTGAAATAATATTACTGATTGAAACTAAACTGACTGAGTTGTAATTGTTGGAAAGCTGACCACATTTCTACTTGTATTTACAATTGAATTTCTAATTTGCACTCCTATATAGAAAACAAAAATGTGTTCCACATCAAAAGCACCAGAGATTTCTTAGTTGGTATCAATAACAGCACAATGAATGCTCATAATGAAAAATAAAGATATTTTGAATGCCTCTGCTGGATTTCTATTATATTGCTGAATAAGTATGCAAAATTGTTGGCAAAAGGGAAGATGTTAAATAAAATTATTAAGGATTAACCGATAAGGGGTTCGACAGGCCTAACGAGCTGCTCGGAAAATACACGATACGAATAATCTAGCAATAGATACGAATCGGAACAATCAGTATTGACCTAGGTGACGAATAAATTACAACGACACAAGGAACTGTAAATCGCTTGGCTTCCCAGTGTGCGATTGAATACTGTTATTTATTCTATCTGCAGAATGTAATAACAATTGCATGACGTTAACATTGTGAAGCGAAAGCGATTCACATCGCGAAGAAAGAATACGATGGTCAAATTCGACCAATTACGATACGAATTGGAAGCTGTGTTTTCTGGTAGCCATTTTATGTTATGAAAACTCGAACAGAGGCTTCAGGAACGGAAAACCTGAATCAAACGAGAAAATCAATTCACAAATATTAGTTTTGAAATCTCGTACTGAAGCTTGTGAATGTTTTTTCTGTGTTCCCCAAAGAAGTGCACTGGTATCACTTTTGTTTATTTTGTATATCAACGATATGATAAACCGGAAGGCTGAAGTTATTCTGAAAACCTTTTGGCTTGAGCAGAAGTAATCAGAAAACTCTTTTTTTTAGCTTTTCACAACAAGAATGTCATTTTAGATTTCAAAAGAGAACTAACGAATTTGCACTACAATCATCCTTTTTATCCTTTTCTTCCAGGACCGCGTGCTGGCCATCACCAATCAAATCATGGACGAACTACTGGGGGAAGACCGTGCTCCGCGCGCCTTCCGTGCCAAGTTTCCGGAGGAGGTCCTGCAGGAGAGTCTAGCCGGCCAGCTGTGGTTCGGTGCCGAATGCCTGTCAGCCGGTTCCTCCATCATGAACCGGGAAATGGAAAGTGTGATGATGCGTCCGCTCGCGAAGGCGGTCACCAAAAGTTTGGACAACGTGCGCAATCTGTTGCGGGAGCAGTGCCTTCGGAACAACACACCGAACAGTTTGACGCTCCTGCTGGATGTGAACGATGCCGCCACGGAGCAGTTGTACGAGAGTTTGAAGATTTTCGACCGATTGTTTGCCGAGTTCGAGCTGCTGTACGTTAGTGCGATGGTGCAGGTGAAGTCCAAGCAGGAATACGAGATGCAGGAGCTGATCTGTGTGCTGTTCTCGGAGACGCTTCAGCGGGCGCTGAAAATCGGTTTACTCGAGCAGGACCAGGTGGACTCCTACGACCCGGCGTTGATGTTTTCGATTCCGCGACTGGCCATCGTCGCCGGGTTGGTGATATTTAGGGAGGGACCGTTGAACATGGATCAACCAGCGGATAACATTTCCGAGATGTTTCGTCCCTTTCGGAAGTTGCTGATCAAGATGCGGGATCTGCTGCGGACGCTGACCAAACACGAGCTGTATCAGTTGGAGAAACTGCTCTGCACCAACGAAGAGATCAGCCTGAAGGAGCAACTAACCTGTGATGAAAATGGAAATGATAACAGTCGGGCTTCGCCAAACGAAGACGAAGTCGTTATCGTGACGACTAATGTTCATAATAATAATAACATTAATAATAATAATAATAATAGTAATACTAATAGGGATAGTCAGGATCCGCAAGGGGACAGTAGCTTTTATGGTAACCGCATTGTAGATAGCAGTAATCAAGTGCAGGATGGAAATACAATTTCGGAACATGAAAATGACGATGAGGAGGACGACGATAGCAGCATACTCAAGGACGGCCTTGTGACGTCGGATTGCGCCTCAGGTTACCTGATTCCTAACACCAATTTCGGCAATTTGCTGCAGACAAACGAAGCCCCTTTGACGGATAGTTTTATAGCAACTGACGACGAGCTGAAACCGGGAGTTTCTCCCCATGCTCGGATAGAACAGATACTGTCGGAAACCAATAAAAAATTAGTGGACTCCGGTCTCGGTACGGCCAACTCTAGTTTGGACCATTCGCCCGAATTGGACACGGAACGATCGGTGACCAGTGTACAGGAGATGAGTGAATCTTCCGACGAAGAAGATGAAGTTGATGAGTACGAGCGAATGGAGGAAGACGATGATGAAGAGGACAGTGAGCATACTTTGTCCAGTACGTATCGGGCTGGTCAGCAGTTGGTCGATCCGGGTACTAGTGCAGGTTTGACAACTGGCTCCGAAAAGCATGACAGGCACCGACGACATCGTAAGAGTGCAGCCACCGGTCGAAAACACTATTCTAAACACAAGACAAGCACAGCTCCTCCTGCTACCACCGTAGGTCAAGGCAGTTCAGCTTATTCCAGCTCCGACACATCACCGTCGTCGGGTCATCCGAGCGAATGCAGCAGCAGCAGTAGCAGTAGTAATGGTGGAAACAGTGCCGGCGATGAAACCACTCAGGAAGTGGCCCTTGCCATTCGAACAGCCGGACGGGTAAAGTTTAAGTGAGTAGAATTTACTTTTTTTCCTCGTAGGACTACCAATTTGGTTTTCTGTGTTTTTTTTCTCCACGTCATCAAAGTTATGATCTGCAATTTGTGATAGAATTGTCAGTAACATTAGATAACCACAAATAACTCGAAATTTAGGTTTTCTTTAATGATTGATAAGTGAAAAAGGTAAAAATTTGATGCTTCATTCATTCTAGGCTGCGTAGTTAATCCGTTCAGTTCAGACCAGAATTCAGGTCCAGAATCCAGATCTACAATTTAGTTCATCGTCCAAAATCGAGTTCCAGAATTCTGGAACTAAAATTGAGTTTCTCCGAATTTTGGAACCGAAATTTGAAACAGAGATCAGGATCTAAATGAATGGATTTTTTTAACTAAATTTTGGAAATGAGTTCTAGATTTCCGGACTTCAGTTTCACAATCCAGTTGTATTTTCAGAATTCAGTTCTGAAATGCATTCTGAATTGGTTCAGAATTCAAGAATTCAGCTTTTGTATCCTGACTCTAGAATTGCGTTCTGAAACTAAATTCTGAACCAATTCTAGAAAGCATTTTAGAACTGAATTCTAAAAATACAACTGATTTTGGAACTGGTGTCCAGAAATCCAGAGCTCATTTACAAAATTTAATTTCAAAATTCCGGTCTATAAACTAGATCCTGATCTCTCCTGATAGAAATTTGAATTCGGTTCCAAAATTCGAAGAAATTCGGTAACTAGATTTTGAAGATTTTTTAACTAAACTTCGAATGTGGATTCTAGAACTGAATCTGGATCCGAAATTAAAAATTGAATCCTTGAATTGAAACCGGGACTTTGCAACTAAAATTCAACTGCAGTTCAGAATTCAGGTCCAGAGTACCGAACTAGAATCCTGGTTTCTAATGCAGTATCAAAACGAAGTTCCAAAATTCAATTCCGGAACACAGGTTCAGTGATCAGTTCAACAATCCAGTTTTAGAACTCAGTTTCAGAATTAGACTCCCGAGTTCAGGTTCAAAATTCAGTTCCAGAATCTATCATCAAAATTGAATTTTAGAATTCAAGTCAAGAATTCAGTTCTAGCATTCGACTCCGAAACTAGGTTCCATAATTCCGGGTCCAGATTTCAATTTCTCATTTTATAGAATTTTATAGAAGTGACACTGCAATGAACGAAAAATGACATCTACGCTGGGTTCAAAAACAAAATCTAAACTGAGCTTAAAACCGTTCCAATTTGTAGGTCTTTTCAGTTACTGGTTGAGAATAGCGACTTTGCGTTTTACCGGACCCCAGGAGTACTGCTCAAATTCGCATATCAGTTCCATATGGGTTTTACTCCCATTTTGAGTTAGCCCGACGGATAACGTCTATTTTTACGTTACTTTCAGAAATTGCAAAAATAATTTTGGATTGGATCAGTAAAATTTAAAAAAAATATCGAGTCGGGTATGTCCCATATTGAAAGTACTCGCATATCTGTCCCACGCATTAAAAATCACGCACGTACCAATATTTAGCGCTGATAGTAGGGGAAGGTGTTCGGTTGCCGGCACACCACCGTAACTTTTGACAGAAAGCAGATAGCGTCATTCCGACAAATGTCATGTTTGTGTGTGTGTAATAGCAGCACGTTCTTTTTGCACCGAAGCCCGAAGAAAACAAACAGACGCTTGTACTTTTGCTACCTTCAAAACAAGTTTTAATTGCGTGAAAATCAACACCAAAGTTTTTTCTGACTTTTTTTATAGTACCATAAATTGAAGAGTATCAATCGGAAAGGTGAGTGGAATGAATATTTATGAGGTAAAATCGATCTTTTTCGTTATTTAATACCAGATGCTATCAAAATTATCACAACCAAAGATTTGTTTTGTCATTTTCAAAATGTCTACCGATTCCGGTTACCGGCACCCCATTTTCGACAAATGTTGAAAAATTGTTAGTGATATGCAGGCTGCATTCGAGACAAAGTAAGCCAAAGTTTTGGCCAAACATTTAACTGCTTTTAATCATCGACCAAGAGAGCCAAGGTGAAATCATTATCAGACAATGAAGACTTTTGTTCAAACTGCTTCCAAAAAGAAAAAAATCTGGCTTTTCCTTCAATAACTGCAGTCTTTACTTATATTTTTCCATTTTTAGTGAAATTTCTTGGGGTGCCGGTAACCGAACATCTTTTTTGAAATAGCCAAAATTTATTGCTTTACAAAATTGATGGTATTTTTTGTTTTCGATCAAAGGAATCAACTTAATTAGTTGTTAGGTAGGCGCTTTAGCTTGCCATTAATGTATATATGTCCGCATAATGTCAGAAGTAATAAGCTTATAAGAAAAGGGTGCCGGTAATTGAACACTCTTCCCTATGTATTGACCTCATGCAAATTTGATTCGATTTGAATGAAAGTTTGTGAGTCAATCTAGAAATCTCTGAGACATCCACAAACAATCACACCGAAATGAAAGTTCAGTTTCGATGATTTTTTTATCACAATTTGCGGGACAAATATTTTATGTGCCGAATTGGTTGTATAGCATTCATAAAGACTTGGCAACACTGGTTTTGACAGATCACGCGTGAATCGTGTCTTGTGTCATTGTCAAATTTGTTCGGCTTTGTTAGTCTATAATTTAATCATGTACGGTCGCTGGTGAAATTGGTGGGAAATCCTCTTTTTTATACAAAGATTGTAGTCCGCGACGAAGTTCATTTCTGGTTGAATGGATACGTCAACAAGCAAAATTGCCGCTTCTGGAGTGAAGACCATCCAGAAGCATTGCAAAAGTAACCAATGCACCCCAAAATAGTCACATTGACGATGGGCGGAACGTTAATGTGAATGGCGAGCGCTATCGTGATTGACGATTTTTTTGTGTCCAAAATGAAAGAATTTGAAATGCCTGACATTTATTTATTTATTTGTTTTTTGGTTAATCGGACATACTCGTGCATACATCGGGTTTACTTCCAAATACAATCCTGTGAAATCCTTTTTGAAGTAGAGTCGTATTTCGCAATGATCTGCTTGGTACTCGAAAACTAGTTTTGCTGCGCTATTTTGGAGCATCAATCTCCCCGTTTATCAATTTCTTGTTGAATTTTTCTTTGGCGCTGTAATGTATCGATTCCCAATAATTGGCATCTGTCCGGATATGGTGGCAAGTTTACAGAGTTTCTCCACGGTAGATGTCGTAATGCCATGCGCAGGGTGGCAAGTGACCGGGAAAACCGGGAGAAAGTCGGGAATTTGGTTTTACCGGGAAAAAACAGGAAAAAATCGGGAATTTTAGTGCAAATCCGGGAAAAAATTTTCTAGTCCTAATCTTAGTAACGATTTTCAGCATCATGATTTTCCTGATACAACAAATGAAAAGATGATGGCCATTTTGTGTTTGAACTAGTAGTTCAGTACAAGTTTTGAAACTTCTTATTGTCTCTCACAGGTTCAATGGTGCACAATCCATTGAAAATGGAGCCAACACCTCAGCCATTTTAAATCAATAAAAGCTTTCTTAGCTGCCATCAGTAACAGCACAATGAATGCTCATAATGACAGATTCTCTTTGTTTATTTTCTCTTTCAAATATTACGGCGAATTCCTGTATTTTCCAACATTTTTTTTTAAAAGCAAATCGAAAGTTGATAGTTTCAGTCGTTATTCTATGCAAAGTGTAATGCCTATAGGACCGTAATAATCGAAAGAAAGAGTAAAGAAAGAGGAACTGTCATTTGCACTTAGGACTTTTTCTAGTGTTTGTCTTCAAACTTCAGAATAAGTATGCATAATGGTAAAAGTAACATCAGGTAACATGTTTAATAAATTTTTTAAGAATTCTTAGGAGCCGTGTTTTTAGTTGCCAGCTAATGATTCCACAAATTTCACCAAAATTTGTCTCAGTAATGTGAAATTGTGACAATACTTGTTTAGTAATCTTAGTATTGATTTCAATAGAATTCGCAAAATCGATAAAGCTGTCGACTTTCATTTTATCTACCGTTTGCAAGGAGTATTTGATTTCCTTCTTTGACAGCTGAAACTGGTTTTTCAGAGTTCGGAAGAGCCTGTTCAGTGTCGATGAAAAAAGAATCAAATTTAGATCATCTCAGTCACTAGAGGCATAGATTGTTGTTGTTTTTCCAAAGTGACAAGCGTACATTTTAAGAATTCTAGAAGGATTTTGTTATCTCGCCAAAACCCAACTCTGAAAGGATATCGTATATGTTGTTAGCAATGGTCCTCATGTGCACCTCGTGCACTGCACAACTGGTCAAACTGTCAATTCTGTGAGAACTTATATGCACACATTCAGGAGAGGCTTCAGTGGCTTATGCTTATGGCAGTTGAAAACAAATTACTGGCTCAGTTGCAACGTCGAAACGGTTCTGATATCATACCATATAAGCAGTGCACAACCCGTAAATTTAGTCACGAGACGTCACTGGTTGTTAGAAGGAATCGGGTTTGCGGGAGGAGTGTTGTGCTTTAGTTCATTCATTTTTAATTTTTAACCTTATACTATACCAGGCTAAAAAAGTATTGGAATACACTAGAGATGGTCAGTCCGCGACCGGTCCAAAAGAACTATTTCTCCTCGAAGATTGAGTGAACTGGAGCTCTTTAGTGAAGAATGATAGCTCTCTATTCTTCTCAATAAAATTTCAAAACGTTTGCTGGTTTGAGGAATCTGGTATAAGTTCGCGAACTTTGAAAATGTATAGAAAAGATTACTGCAAAATATAAAAAACACCACCAATAATCGTCGAATATGATGTGGAAGTTGCGCTTAAGAGCATTATTGGAAAAAGCAAGAATAATTAAATAAATTGTGTTGATTTTTCAAGAAAATTGCTAGAATTTTGATGAATTTCGTGAAATGCAAGACTGATCACTTTCATCACCGTTGGAGAGATATATTTCTTGTTTTAATCCTATTGCTACATCGAAGTTACTGGCGAAGTAAAAGACAAAATAAAAATATATAATAATACATTGGACTGCATGGTACTGTTAGTTCAGAAGATGAACGTTTGGACAAACTGTAGATGAGAGTTTTAATCGTAGTTCCAAGGAGATACCCGAAAAATACTTGTTTCTCAACTTTCGATGTTTTTTGGACATGTTAAAAAGCCGGGAATTTTTATTCTCGCGCACCGGGAAAAAAGGGAAATTGAAATCGCTAATTCACTTGCCACCCTGCATGCGAACAAAGCGTTTCTGAACACGTTCAAGATGAACATCCGATTACTGAAGCATTTCCCAGAATAGGGCGAACGAGTGAGCAATATAAAGCCTTCAAGCAAAGCGGATCTTTGAAGTCTTTGGCAATTTTAGAGATGTGAAGCTTTCGAAATAACTAGCGACCGTTGGACATTGAACGTCAGTTTAGCATCCAGTTGTATGCCAAGATCACACACCTGAGTCACTCTAGACAAATTTGTTCCATTAATGTTATAGTCGAAAATAATAGGGCGTAGAATCCGACGGAATGTGATAACTTGGCATTTAGCTACATTGATAATAAGTTTATTTTCCCTGCACCAATTTGCGAACTTTGTTAGCAAATCTTGCAGTCGTCGGCAATCCTCAACACTACGAACGGCGAGATACAGTTTTAAGTCATCTGAGTAGATTAATTTGCAACCAAATCCCAAAAGCAATGTAACATCATTGAAAAATACTATAAATAGCAAGGGTCTTAAATTACTACCTTGCGGAACATCTGATTTATGCGAGAATTCGGACGACGGCAGTCGTCTATCGGAAAGATATGAGTTCAGCCAAGAGACGCGTTGCGATGATGAATCAAGTCGAGATAATTTACATGTGGTTTCAACAAGACGGTGCCACATCCCACGCGGCACGCGAAACAATGACCTGCGGATGGGGGTGGAAGTCAATTTACACTTCTTACAACACCTTTTACTTAGATCTAAGGTTGTTAAATTGGTCGAGCGGTCTCTGAGAAAGTGGAGTGCATTTTTATTTGGCATTTTTGTTAACATTTGGACCGGAACTCGGATCCGAAAAAAATCAGTGGCATGCTATGAGTCCTGTAGAGTATTTCATTTGAATCTAGGTTTTAGAAAATACAAAGAGCGGTATTCGAGAAAATCGAGTGCATTCTCTAATTTCAATAGCACTGAACGGATAAAATTCAATAGCACTGAACGGGATTTTTTATATGCGCCGTTCATCTCGCACAAGAGTTAATTATTTCCATTGGAATTCTACTGATTCTTTTCATACAACAAAATGAAGGCTCTTATCACCAACTGACCAACAAACTAAACGGTCTTTTTCAGAGCATCTAAAATTCTGAAGGAATTATTTAAAAAAAAATCGCATTATTCAAATGAGTATATGTGGAGCACAAGAAAAAAAAACTTGTGTCTAAATAATCAAAACAAAAAGTAGTTTTTTCGTATTGCATTTCTTCTGACCCGTTTCCTTTCTCGCTTTCAGGACTACCGAGAACCTCCTGCACCGTCTGTTTGTGTGCATTGCCGGTGTCGCCGATCAGCTGCAGACCAATTTCGCTGCCGATCTGCGGCAAATGCTGAAGAGTGTATTTATCATCAATTCATCGCCTCCGGAGCCGGAAACACCGCCGGAACCGGTTACCGAGTCTGCCGATAAGTCGAAAGAATCCGATCCGGCGGATATGTTCGAGTTTCGTGCCAGCGAGCAGGACGTTATTACGCCGGGCCAGAACAGTGGCGGTTCGAGTCAGAGCATTTATTCGGCCGAGGAAGTCAATGTCGAAGATTCGCAAGACTCGGTTTTCGGAACACCCGGATCATCACCCGTTCGGGCATCGTCTGCTCCGCGAACCATGATGACTTCGACGGAAAATGGAAGTGTTACGGTGAATGTGTCCGTTTCGGTGGTCACGGGAGGCAGTTCCGGTTCCAGTCGGAGTTCGCAGGAAAGAAGTGTTAGTCTGAGTGAAGCGTCGATCGTATTGGAGGGTAGCGGCGGTGGAACCGTCGCCACGAATCTAAGGGACAGCCACCGGAGGCACAGTGCGATCGGATCCAAGGGGGAGTACGTGAGAAGTCGGTCGAGTCCGAATAGCCCCCTGAACGGATCGTCTCCGATCGAAGAGCAGCAACGACGAATGCCGGAAGCACCTCCACGGTGGATTCCGGATGGTGATGCCCCGCGTTGTATGGCCTGTGCTTCGTCATTTACTCCCTTCCGGCGGCGCCATCATTGCCGAAACTGCGGCGGAGTGTTCTGTGGGGTTTGTTCCAGCACGACCGCACCACTGCCAAAGTACGGACTGACCAAGGCGGTACGGGTCTGCCGGGAGTGCTTCGTTCGCGAGGTGGGCGTTTGAAATTTCTGTGTACGATTCGTTTTAGTGGTTTAGTGTGTTACGGTTTTTTCGTGTTTTTGTTTTTCCGTATGTGACCATTATTTAATACGACAAAAAGATGTTTTTGCTGTAGAAACAATTTTTTATTTAACTTGTTCACGCTAGAAGAAAATAGAGTTATTCAAGAAGCTTAGCTCACTGGTTTATGGTTTTATGATTTACCTGTTTTATCTTCTTAAGATGTTCACGGCAACCGTGCATTACTTTCTCCCGTTTCCCGTTCCCGTGTCCCAGTGTAACATCAGCGAGCAAAGTATTTACCGTTTTTTTGCTACAATGCTGAGAAAATGTTCCAACTACAAAAAAAAACGATCAATAAAAACAATTTCATTAGCCAATTTTATTACGATTTTTTTGATAAAGTTTTACCGTACAACGTAGCAAAACTCTAATCGTTTACCGTTTACTCGACTGTAACTAACTAATAGGTATCTCCTGGCCAGCGTTCGTCCTTCAATGTGTCTATTCCATTTTATTTCGAACTATAGTATAAAGGTTAAACGACAAACATTCCCTTCATAAATGCTTGAAACTAGAAACGAAAGACTTGAGTCTATCCATGCATCAGACGGTTCAAAATTGGAGAAATTTCCCAAAAACGAATTACCTAACGGCGCACGATAAAGGACGGATCTGGTACCACGTAAAAAAAGAGGAGGTTATCAATTCTATAGTAGCTTAAATTCTTTTCTGTTTTTGAGTGTTGTACAGTAGCGTAAATTTTTGTTTTCGTTCTTACTGTGCGCACTGTGCTAAAACCATCCAATAGTCAACTTTTTAACGCGTATATTAAAGCTAGGCTAAATCAGCGACATTCGACATTCAGTTCTCTATCCAATTACTATTGCACTTTTATAAAAAAAAAGAAAAAAAGATTAAATCGAGAGGAAATCCCAATATAAACGCAGTATCACAAGTTAAATGAAGCACATTTCATAACGTAGAAGACAAAAAAAACTATATGAAACGTCATAAACTCTTTTTTTTTTCTAAGAAAAATCTTACGGCAAAGAAAAAAAGCTAAAAAAAACATTTGAAAAATCAATTGGAGTGATATCTTTTTTACAAAGAAAATTAATTCTATTGGAAATCGGAGAAATATATTATACAACAATTCACGAAAAATCCTGTAATAATTGAATCGATTTTTTTTGTGAATACCGTACTGCTAAGATTACGCTAGTTGACCGCTAGTTTTCTAAACGAGAAAACGAAGCACACACACAGAGATACAAAATAAAACGGAAGAAAAGCAAAGGAAAAAAAAAAACTAAATACATCAAACAATAATGCTATGAAGTTAAGTTGAGAAAAAAGTCACATACATGCAGTTAAAACCACATATGCTCGTTACAGCAGGAACCAGGAGATGATCCGAAAATATAAGTCAAGATTTTAAATGTTGTGAATATTGTATAAACTAAAGGTAATCGAGAATTCGCTGAATTTATTATAACTAACTTGTTAAACAACTACCGAGTGGAATATTACATCCTTGGCTAATCGCTATATTATTATTCATATTATTTCGATCGAAAGCTACGCTGTACTTGTTTGTAAGACCAGTGCCCTATGCATTGAACTGCCAACCGGGGATATTCGACATGACGATTGCTAAATTAGGACGACTTGGAACACACTTCGATGGCTGGAGTCATACCTAAAGAATCGTCGTTTAGCAGTGAAAATCGAATTTTTCAATGATTTTTTGTCGTGAATACGACATACTTTACTATGGGGTGCCTTTTTTACCAAAATTTACCCTCTGAGAGAGTGATAAGTTTTTGATCGTGAATATCTATTGTTGTATCTAACGAATCAACATAATTTTTGCTACATGCCATCGGAAATATGATCACAATTTTATGATCAAATTTTCAGTTGTGTGACATAATCTCAAATAATTAAAAATTAAACTTTTCTGAAATGTTTGGTATAAACGAGTATCAAAGAGGATAATTTATAAGGCGCGTTTGCCTTTCTCGTATTGTTAAAGCTCATAGCTCAGTGATCTGTGAAAGGATTTATTTAATCTAACTACCAATAGAATCGAAATTTTTCAACTTAAACGTGAATAGCAACAGCATTGAATTATTTCATTATTATCCTCAGTTTAGTGCAAATCTAGAACAGTTTGATTTGATTTGTGTACTTTTCGCTGTATGAAATTCACAGTAATCGAGATCAAGTGAAGCCTTCTTTGTTTCTGCGAAAATGTGAAAAAGGGGAATGCTTGCATAATTCATACAATTGATCAACTAATTGATATTCGGAATTGTTAAGGAGCATGTCAGTTGTTTTCGTTATCACGACATCCAGTTATGTCTGACATTACCCACCCGCCTTTTTTTTAATTCTAAATTTTGCAGGGTAGTCATCGAGGGCCACTAACGTTCTGTTCTTCAACGACGTCAATGTTTCTCTGATCGTCAAGGAGGACGAAACTCCGTGATTTGATCGTAGATTAATTCTACGTTGTCTTTTTTATAGAAAGATAATAGAATTACTGGAAACCCTGACTTTCGAACGGAGCCTCGGAGAGCCATAGTGTTTTATACCAATCGACTCAGCTCGACTAGGTCGGAAACTGTGTATGTATGTACGTGCACCTTTCTACCAGCTGAACCGATTTTAACAAACTTAGGCTCGTTTGAAAGTTATTGTTGGACTATATTGATGAACATATTGATTACCCGTCAAAGGACTCGAAGTTACACTCAATGGGTCGGAACGGTCATGATATCGATTTTCTGGGTCATACACAGCAAAAAAATAATAAAATTTACAGATGACACAAAACCACATATGATTCAATTCATAAGAACGTAATTCGTAAAATGACTGAATTTCACAAGAATGTGTCTGAAATACCTAACCTTCCAAGCAGATATGTAAACTTTCATATTTCAGCACTTAAAAACACGTCAGAAAGTATTGAATATATGTTAGATGAACTGAAAAAATGAGTCACTCTCAGAAGACGCAAATTTACACATTTTTTACTGGATGTGTAGTACAGTTTTGGAGGAGTCCCACAAAACAGAAAAAAATGTAAGTATTAGCGTACAATAAATCATCGAGAAATGGCCTTACACGAAGCTCATGAGTATCTCTATCATTGCTGAAATCAACGGTTTAGGATTCCAATTACATGTCCATTCTCCTTGTTCACCTCATTTGGTTTCATCGAACTATTTTCTGTTCCCAAACCTCAAGTCATCTCTGAAAAATTTCGTTTTGAAATTTTAGACCGCCACGTCCGGAACCTGAAATCGAAACCAGTATAGCCAAAGTAAGTTTGTATGGCCATCAACTAATGTGACCTACAAACTTAAAGGATGTTTCCGTTCTACACGTATCGGAGTAAGGGAATTGTCTCGAACCACTTCTTTTCGTGCTACTCACGAATGATATATGCAGTGAATTGTCATCGTTTAAAGTAGGAATGTAGATGAACTCAGAATCTATTGCATCATCACAAGTCTTGTGGATTGTTGTGCTCTAATAAAGGGCCATTTAGAAGATCTTGTGACAGAAATGACAGTAGTAAATCCTCCCGAAATCAGAAACAGAAACTCCATTGCCGATAAAGCATGCAGCGGCAGGCCTTACGAAGTAGAACAGAATAAAAACCACATAAAATGGAGGATGAAACCGAGGTAAAATAAATGACAATAATAATAATACATAAAATAGATAAAATAGTACACAGATAAAAATTTACATCTATTTTAATGCACATATTTGGAGCAGGCAATTAAACAGAAAGTTACTTTACAATTCTTTACAGTTCAATAAAATTTAATCGCAAAACTAAGCATTAATTGAAAGATACAGTTCTATTCATTGAAATTTCATTGCAATCCAATTTAGCTTTGCTTCGATGATGGTTTTCAATCAAACTTTCGATTCAACCCATGTCTATTCCATGTTACTATTGATTTACATGTCATTATTTCTTTCTGTGTAGTTTAGTTTTTGAAGCTATATCCGTTACGAAGTTTTCTGAGGCCTATCTGAGTCAACGCCTGATTAAAGGTACTTTGGATTTGTTTTTGTTTCGATTATAGAGATTTGATTCTTAGAGTCATTCGCTTCTTCGAGCTATGAAAAACTTTCTGAACGTATGTGCAGAGTTGGGAATCGAACCCAGGCGAGTTGCGTGAAAAGCATCCACTTACCCATCACGCTATACCCGTCCCCAATATGGAAAAATGTTTCATTTGACGAAGCGCTTCACTCGATATTATCGTGAGATGAGAAGCGTTACAAGAAGCTAGAAAGCGTTGCACGCGATAATTTTCTTAAATAAAGTTATAGTCGTTACGAAGCGTTACATGCGTTACTTTTTGTGAGTCATAGTCTTTACGAAACGTTATATGCGTTACTTTTTTGTAAGTTATAGGCATTACGAAGCGTTACTCTTTTGTGAGTCATAGTCGTTACGAAGCGTAATGAGCGTTACTTTTTTGTGAGTCATAGTCGTTACGAAGCGTTTCATGCGTTACTTTTTTGTGAGTAATTGGCGTTACGAAGCGTTACATGCTTTACTTTTTTGTAAGTTATAGGCGTTACAAAGTGTTACTTTTTTGTGAGTCATAGTAGTTACGAAGCGTTACATGCGTTACTTTTTTTGTGAGTAATAGGCGTTACGAAGCGTTACGTGCGTTACTTTTTTATAAGTTATAAGCGTTACGAAGCGTTACATGCGTTACTTTTTTGTAAGTTATAGGCGTTATGAAGCGTTACTTTTTGTGAGTTATAAGCGTTACAAGTTCTACTCGTTCGTAAGTTACAAGCGTTACGCTACGTTACATGCGTTACTTTTTAGTAAGGTTGGCGTTATGAATCTTTGCCTTTTGTATGTTACAGGCGTTACGAAATGTGAAATTTTTGTGAGTTGTATGGGTTATGTGCGTTACTGTGTTACATTTTTTAAAGGTACAAGCATTACGAGGCGTTACATCCGTTTGTAAGTTTTGTGTATTAGGAAGCGTTATATGTGTTACTTTTTGTAAGTTATAGGTGTTAAAAAGCGTTACAAGAGTTTTGGCACCTCAATTTTATCATATTGAAGAGTCACTTATTTGTCTACTGGTAATGTCAAAATTATGAATGGACTACACTGATCAAAATTAGCACAATGACATATCTTATCGAAACGAAAACTTGTATCTAATTTTGAAGGAAAATGAGCCTAAATATTATTCTAGCGAATTGTTTGTTTTATTCTATTCATGAAGGAATCTTTATATTCTTGATATGAGAGTAGTCAGTTGAATGAAATGTTATTTCACAAGTTTCAACAGTTTCAATATTTCAAATGTTACCGACAGCCACGTACCAAGAGGGGGGGCCGAGGGCCCCCACTCGCAATCAGAAACAGGAACGAAAAAAAAGTTTGAGAAATATTTTGGGGTTGTTGATCCTGTAGATTACACCGTGCGATAGAGGTTTTGAGAGTTACGTGATGATCACAACTTCCCTGCCGATAAAGCACGCAGCGACAGGTCCTACGAAGCACAACAGAGTCAGAACCACAAAAAATGGAGGACTGAAAAAAGAAAGTGTGCGAGCATGCCTTAGTTAAGCAAGATTCTGCAGATGAGAGAGATATTCCTCCGCTGGAACCTGCACATACTTATTTAGGGCTAGAAAGACGAACGCAAGCGCACTTCGAGTACATGTTTGGCTGAATCCATTGTTATACGCTAGAGAAACGAATGATTACCCGACAATCGACTGAAGTCAGCACGAGTGTTTCGACGCGGCACGAGTGCCTCGAAGGACGTCTCAATGGGGCGGAAAAATCACAATGTCGGTTTCCTATGATCGGATTTGTATGCTGTTGAAGGACTACCTTAAACCAGAAATAAAGCCAGTATTAGAGTGCATTAATGAAGCGATTAAAGACCGAAACCATGGTTAAAGTCAACGGTATAGGTTTCAATTGTTTGGGCATCTCCCTCGTTCACCTGATTTGGCTTCCTCATTCTATTACCTGTGCTCAAACGTTAATTTATCTCTGCAAAATTTGTGTGAGTTTCGTTTTTGAATTTTAGACCACTATTTCCGGAACCTGAATCCGAAACCAGTACAGTCAAAGTTAATTTGTATGATCATCTACTAATATGCCCTATAAATTTAGAAGATGTTTTCAATTCTTCACGAATCGACTGTGCTACTGTAGGCAGTGAACAGAGAGGCCAGGTCTGCAGATTTGTTTGTAAATCTGCAGATTTCGTATATAGCGCTGCAGACATTAACCCCTATTCTGTATTTCGATCGAATCGGATTTTGTCGAACGAATGTAAAAATTTGCATTCTCTAAATCGATCGAGTGATGCTTTTGTTTGAAAAACTCGCAATCGATCGAGCTACAGAATACCAAATTTCGTATTCGATCGAAACAATCCGATTCGAACGAAAAACAGAATCGTGGTGATTGTTTGTAGGAGATTTTTTTCGCAGACTTTTGAAAATCGAGGTTTTCGGACTTTCGTCACAATATACAGACTTTTGAAATTACCGCGGCGTTTTTTTTTGCTCGCCAAGTCAGTTTAGCGTATCATACTTTATAGAGAATTTGCTGCCTTACTAGAGAAATTACTGACTTTTGCAACCCAGTCTGAAGATATTTTTACCTGGCATCTCTGCCAGTGAATTGTAGTCATTTAAATTAGGAATGTAAATGATCTCAGAATATATGGCATCATCACAAGTTTTGTGGATTGTTGCTCTGAATAAATATTTAGAAGCTCTTAGACATGTGTTACAGAAATAACATAACAGTAAACGTAAAGAAATGTAATACAATAACCTTCTCTCGGGCACAGTCACAAATGTTATTTGAATACTCCACGATGACAGTTCCAATGAAACAGTTTGCACTGAAAATAATTTGCACGCTAGCGTCATGTGTAAAGCATTTGAACTATCACTGCTCTAACACATGTAACAGTTCGGCTGAAAAGTTCGTATCGTTTAATAGAAACACACATTTTTTTGCCAAAATTCGTTTTTATTATTCAACATAATTGCCATCAGAGGCGATACAGCGATTATAGCTATCTTCCAACTTTTCGATACCATTTTTGTAGTACGATTTGTCCTTTGCCTCAAAATAGGCCTCAGTTTCAGCGATTACCTTCATTGCTTCTAAATTTTTTACCAGCGAGCATTCTCTTGAGGTCTGAGAACAGGAAAAAGTCACTGGGGGCCAAATCTGGAGAATACGGTGGATGAGGGAGCAATTCGAAGCCCAATTCGTTCAATTTCAGCATGGTTTTCATCGACTTGTGACACGGTGCATTGTCTTGATGAAACAAAACTTTTTTCTTCTTCAAATGAGGCCGTTTTCTTGAAATTTCGTCCTTCAAACGCTCTAATAACGCTATATAATAGTCACTGTTGATGGTTTTTTCCATTTTCAAGGTAGTCGATGAAAATTATACCATGCGAATCCCAAAATACAGACGCCATAACCTTACCGGCCGATTGTTGAGTCTTTCCACGCTTTGGGTTCGGTTCATCGCGTGCAGTCCACTCAGCTGACTGTCGATTGGACTCCGGAGTGAAGTGATGGAGCCATGTTTCGTCCATTGTTATATATCGACGAAAAAAATCGGTTTTATTTCGATATAACAGCTCCAAACACTGCTCAGAATCATCAATTCGTTGTTGTTTTTGATCGATTGTGAGCTCACGAGGCACCCATTTTGCACAAAACTTTCTCATATCCAAATATTCGTGAATAATATGTCCAACACGTTCCTTTGATATTTTTAGGGTGTCAGCTATCTCGATCAACTTCACTTTACGGTCATTGAAAATCATTTTGTGGATTTTTTTCACGTTTTCATCGGTAACAGCCTCTTTTGGACGTCCACTGCGTTCATCGTCTTCGGTGCTCATATGACCAGTACGAAATTTTGCAAACCACTTACGAATTGTTGCTTCGCCCGGTGCAGAGTCTGGATAACACTCATCAAGCTATTTTTTGGTATCGGCGGCACTTTTTTTCATCAAAAAGTAGTGTTTCATCAACACACGAAATTCCTTTTTTCCATTTTTTTCACAATAACAAAAGTAGCTTCACTCAAAATGCAATATCTCACAAACTAATAATCAGACAGCTGTCAAATTTATACACGTTTCTTTTGAAGGTTGGTACTAACTGAAAATGGTATGGATTTAATTCTAGTGGCACTCTCTCATAGAAACGATACGAACTTTTCAGCCGATCTGTTAGTTCGATTCAATAGCAAAACACATTACATTCAAAGGAAAAACACATCAAAGCTACGTGAAAAATATTCTTATCTTGCATCTTAGTGAATTTGCACATGAAATTTTGAAACAAATCGCTTTGGTTATGTTTTGAAATGATAAAGCATATTAAATTGAAGTGCTGTTTACATATGAATCGATCGTGCTAATTTTTATCAGTGTAGTGTCTGTTAAAAAGGACGGTAGAAGGCGCACCGAGAATTGGGTACATAAGTAATCTTCAGTCACATTACTTTTTTTTTATCTGGTGTCCCCCCAGAAACGATATCCTGTGTACGGACCTGCTTGTAATAGTACAACGAGGAGGCCAACCAACTCAAAACAAGATCGAAAATAGAATTGTAAAAAAAAATTATACCAAAAATATTGATAAAATTATATTGCAACACCCTCTCATAAAACCCCCAGCTACGTTACTGATTCACGGAATGCAGAACGTGCAAACTGAATACATTGGATTGAATGGTCAGCGCTCAAACCAGATATCAAGAATGTGTCAACTTCTTTGTCCGACATCCAGAATTCCGATGTGTCGTGCAAATATCCACTCTGTTCGGTGTTTCTGCAACTCTTCCGTAATTCCGGGTGGTGCAATGCGTTACACATAATTATTACCGCGACTATTGTTTTCGTGAAAGAATTGGGTTAAATTTATGAACCGATTTTTAGACTATGAAAGCTGTGAAGGTCGTCCTTCTCTGTGACGATAAAAATATCAATCAAATTTCCATTCACAGTAGGCGTCTGCCCCCGAAAACCATTTCCTGTCAGATTGATTTTGCACGAGTAAAAAGAAAAACACAAAACAGCCACCAGTTGCTATTTTATTTTGCCTTTTTGCGGTGCCAATTGCCCCAAATGTGTTCACAGTTTCGTTAGCAGGACAACCATCGGAGCGCCAATTTCCCAGCCCTCCATAGTTTCCATGGATTGTTTGGGAAAATAATTCAGCCTAGAAAATTTTCACTGTTCGATTGGAATTCACTGTGACTGGGTGTGTCCGTGCCAAGCCCCAGAATGGATCAAATCGTTGAGGAAAGTGGAGAGGATTCGCAGGCACCGGAATCCACATTTGAAGATGACCTTATTCCGAAGGAGATCAACGATGAGTTTTTTGAGGAGATCTGCGCCAAAGCAAATCTGGTTAGAAATGGTTTGATGTGTAGAATTGTAACATCCGTTCCGGAACTCTTCTTTTTAGACCGTAAAAGATCTGCAGGGGAACCAGCAGTATGGACTGGCCGAGGATTTTCAGAAATTGTTGTTAACCAGCCAGCAGCTTCGACAACAGTTGCTGGATGAGCAACAGAAGATCGAAAACATGCAGGGGGAAGTGGCGGCCGCAGCCGGGAGAGTGGCGCAGGCCGTTTCGATTTCCCAGCGGGATCAGGATATGATTCAGACGTTGAAAATGGAAATCCAGGATGCATGGAAACGAGCGGATGCGGCACAAACGCGCGAACAAACCGCCCAGGAAGCAATGAATCAGATGAGAGAGAAACTGGAGAAATTGGTTGCCGTGTCGGATCGACATGGCGATAAGGATGATGAGTGAGTGTAGAATTTTTTTTGTTTTGTGGTAGGTTAGCTGTTCTAAAGGAGGGGGTATTTTTTAGAGTTGGCACTGCCATGGGTAAACACAAGGAGAGCATCCTCCGGGAACGCGATCGTCTTTTCGCAGAAGTTGAAGAATTAAATCGTCGTCTTCACACGCAACGTGTGTACACCGAGGAGTTGGAAGCAAAATGTTCCGATACGGAAGCGAAGGTTAAGGAGCTGTACAAGGTGTTGGATGAAACGTCGAACGAAGCCTTCCGTGACAAGCGTATGTTGGAGAATCTGCACATTCAGCACGCTGAAGTGACCGCAGAGCTAGCCACTGTAACCGAAGATGCCAATCGTTTCAAGGTACAAGCCGAGGCAAGTCACAAAACTACGGTTCAGCAGGGCATGCAGATGGCAGCGATTAGAACCACCCTGGAACGGCTGACGACGAGTAACAATCTGCTGCAGGTGAAACTGGCGAAGGCTCAGGGGGACTTTGAAAACATGGTTCAGCTGAAGGAAAAGGTCACCAACGAACTAAACACCAAGGTTAACATACTGAAGTTGAAGGAGGACGAAAACAACAAGTTCCGACTTGAGAATGCTAAATTGACTAAGAGTAAGGAGTTGCTCCAGAAAAAGATTCTAACTGTCGAAACGGCCAAAAGTGCGGTTGATCAGGAGGTAACAAAACACAAGTAAGTATTCCTGGCAATCCTGGAAACTTGCAATCACACGTAAACTTGCAATACGTAAATTTTTCCTCTAACATCGATTAATAGCTCGCCGGTGGATCGTGGATCTTTATGGGTTAATTACCGTAATTTCGTTGTTATTATTATTACCTCATTGCATTGTGGGAACAACGATAAAATGGTTGTAATCTTCCAGATTGCATGATCGCACCTCTATTCACCCCTATACGATTAAAAGTAGCTCATTTTGACGAACTAATTGAGGCTAATAAACTAATCGATAAGATTAAGAATGAATCAAAAGTTTAGTGCCTGGTTTAATTAGTGGAATATTTGGTTTCGGTATCAGTTTTCAGACATGTGCGTGATTGCAGGACTAGCAGCAAGAGGCTCTTTTTTGGATTGAAGTTTTCTAGCAATGCTTTGTTCGAGAAATACATTGGCGCGTGCATGCATCTCAGGCTAATTGGCTTTAAGGCTAGCAAATTGTTGCTTACTCATACGAGCCGAAGGCCTACATTTGCTGAGCTGTGATTGGTGAATGTGGGTTGATAGATAAGCGATAAGATGACGACAAAATTCCCGGTACAAGTGCTAATAAAAAACGAATGTGCTGAATAAATACTCCATTCGATGGTTTTCAAAAGGTTTTGAAGATAAAATGGGGATAATTCGCAAGAAACAGGTGGAAGAAAAGATTGATTTGTAAAATGGGGTTTAACCAGAGCTTGGACCCTAACCTAGTTAAACCCGTGGAAATTATCTGTACTGTAGAATCTAACATGCTACTTCATGGGAAATAAAAACAATATTTGACTAAGAAGATAGTGATATTAGGTTCATCTGGTCTCGTCCTCCCGTGTAAGACTTTCAAATACCAATTTGCTGAAAAAGTCTATGTTGACTTATCGTTTGCTTGGGACACTCATTCTATGGTCAAATAACGGTCTCTTGATTGAAATTTACTGCAAGTTACTTGAACTTGAAATGAAGTACATTACAGTTCAATTCAAATACTTAGATCGGACACCAAAATCATCACAACGGAAAAATTCACTGCCGAAAAAAATTACACGAGGAAATTCACTACAACGAAACAATCACAAACATTTTTTCACAGCAAAGAAAATTACCACAAAAGATAAAATATACAGTCGAAGATAATTACCGCCAGAGAAAGTGCAGAAAAACATCTTAGAATCTAAATTCACCACAACGGTTATAAAAAATACCTTTAACAAACAAAATAATAACTACGAGAAAAATTACCGGAAAAAATCACCTCGACGAGAAAATCTCCTTAAAGGAGAAAATTATTAGATAAGAGAAAATTTACGACCGAAGAGAAATTCAGCTGGAGAAAAATCACTACAACGAACAAAATCACATGTAACGCTTATAATTTATAAAAATTTAACTCATAAAATACCCCATAACACACTAACCCTCAATAAGTAACGCATGTAATGCTTATAATTTATTAATGTACAAAAAAGTAAAGCATGTAACGACTATAACTTACAAAAAAGTAACGCATGTAACGCTTCGTATCGCCTATAACTTATAAAATAATAACGCTCCGTAACGCCTATAACTTACAAAAAAGTAACGCATGTAACGCTTCATAACTCCTATAACTTACACCAAACTAACGCTTCGTAACGTCTATACTTACAAAAAAGTAACGCATGTAACGCCTATAATTTACAAAAAAGTAACGCAGAATTTACAAAAAGGTAACGCATGTAACGCTTCGTAACGTATATAACTTACAAAAAAGTAACGCATGTAACGCTTCGTTACGCCTACAACTACGAAAAAGTAATGCATGTAACGTTTCGTAGCGCCTATAACTTACAAAAAAGTAACGCATGTAACGCTTCGTAACGCCTTCAACTTACAAAAAAATAACGCTTCGTAACGCCTATAACTTACAAGAAAGTAACGCATGTAACGCTTATAATTTACAAAAAATAACGCTTCGTAACGCCTCTAATTTACAAACAAGTAACGCATGCAATGCTTCGTAACACCTGTAACTTACAAAAAAGTAACGCTTCGTAACGCTTATAACTTATAAAAAAGTAACGCTTCGTAACGCCTATAACTTACAAAAATGTAACTTACAAATGTAATTACAAAAAATAACGCATGTAACGCCTATAATTTACAAAAAATAACGCTTCGTAACGCCTCTAATTTACAAACAAGTAACGCATGCATTGCTTCGTAACATCTGTAACTTACAAAAAAGTAACGATTCGAAACGCCTATAAATTATGAAAAAGTAACGCATGTAGCGCTTCGTAACGCCTGTAACGTACAAAAAAGTAATGCATGTAACGTTTCGTAACTCCTATAACTTACACAAAAGTAACGCATGTAACGTTTCGTAACGTCTATGAATTACAAAGAAGTAACGCTTCGTTACACCTATAACCTACAAAAAGTATCGCTTCGTAACGTCTATAACTTACAAATAAGTAACGCATGTAACGGTTCGCAACATTTATAACTTACCAAAAGTAATGTGGGTGTCGCTTTGAAATGTGCCGCGCGAAAGGGAAAGAATTTCTTAATAAATATACTCGGTTCGTGCACACAGAATCTTCTCTGGCAGTGTATAATAGAATATTGTGTTGGTTCAGAAATTCACAAACAATCGAAATTCCTAGAAATCAACGATAAAATCTATGAAATGACGACATTCGGGGTCAGAACAGGGATGCCAAGTATTAAGCATAAAAATCTGGACAGATTGACGTCAGTTTAGACATTACACTCCGGTGTAATAGCAAAAAGGGTTTTGCAAGTAGCAATAATTTCATTTTGCGTCTGTCTAGCAGTTTATGTTGAGCCACACTGGTGAGTCAAAGAGTGCAAAGCTCTACCGTCAGCAATTAATGCGTGTGAGCCGTGCATTAAGCCAAATGCTACCGGAAACTAGCAAGAGCTGATATGAGAATTTCACCTCACCCAATTTATTGTCCGGATATAGCACCTTCGGATTTCTATTTGTCGGACTTCACATCATACAAAGAAACACGAAGAAACGAAAAATATGACTACTTCTGCAACTTAAACAATATCGGTATTAATTCTCTCTACCCATTCGGTCTTGGGTTCATTAGTGTATAGCATCCTAAATTGAACTACTATAGCCACTAAGTAGTTCAATTTGAATCGCTAAGTATAAGTAGTTTATTTAATTTGAGTACTACTTTGAAACAATTTTCACAGTTTTGATAGGAAACGTTCCAGTATTCCGGTTCCTGACATTGAAAGTTGTATCGAAACCAACTAATTTGTTTGGAGTGGATATCGAGGGAAAAATGGCAGGGAATTTGAGATCATGCAAAACTATTTTTATCACAACAACGCAATGGGAAATTCTGTCTCAATCGCCGTATAATCCACGTTTGGCACCATCTAATTACCACCGGTTTCGATCGATGCAGTTTCAATCGAGGAAATTGAAAATGCGCTCGATTCATTCATAGGTTTAAACGACGAGATATTTTTGACGTTGATAAATTATGGGCAAGCGATGATTGTGAATGTCTCATGCAACAATAAAGATCCTCCACCTAACTGATATTTTAACCGTTTTCCCTTCTCCAGAAATACCATCGTTACTTTCGAGAAGGAACGCGACGCCACTAAGAAGGCTTTCGATATCGCCAGAAAGCAGACGGATTCCGTTCTTCGGGAACGTGATCTGACTCGGAAGGAGCTTACCAAAGCCAACAGTTGGTTAACGGTGGACGGTCGGTTTCCGTGTATCCAATGATTGACGCCAACTTTCTCTTTCAGAGATAACTTCGGACCTGATGGATCAGATTATGCTACTGGAAAAGCAACAGAAAACACTGGACAACGAAATCAAGGGACATCAGGCGGCAGCCCAGAAGCAGAGTATGCTGATGATGAAAATCGAGAAAGATCGCGACCGGAACGCCGAAGAAGTCCAAAACCTGACCGACAAGCTGGAGCAGATGAGCGAGGATCTTCTGTACCGGCAAAATCAGATCGTCGAGCTTCGGGAGAAGTTGAAGGAAACCGAATCCAGACTGTTCCAGTGTCAGAACTCGCTGGAGCTAACTAGAAGTGAAAGAAACGTTTTTGAGCGTGATTTGGGCATTTGTATGAAGGAGAATGATAGCTTGAAGGATCGACTGAAGACTTCGGTGCATTCCGTTGATCAGTTAAAGGATGAGAATACAACCAAGGTGGCGGAACTGTTCAAGGCAAACAAGACAATTGATCGGCTTGAGAAGGACAAACAATCACTGAAAACGGAGTGGCAGAACATATCAACTACGTTGCAGCATACGAAATCGGAACTGAACGAGAACATGATGGAGAACGCTCGATTGAACAAGACACTGACGGAGGATGCGGCAAGCATGATGCGATTGAAAAAGCAGCTCGATGGAACGATCAACGAGAAAGATTTGATTAAAATGCAGTTAACACAACGAGTGGACGAGATCAACAATCTGACGGAAAAACAGAACATGTTGAATATGGCTTTGGATCGAGGAGAAAGCCAGTACAGAGACCGTCTAGACGACATTCGGTTGTTGAAGATTGAAATCAGCAATCTGCGATCTCAAAGGAACTTACTGGCAAGGGGGCTGGCAAATACTGCCGATATGCGACAGGAAGTGCTTCAACTTAACCGAGTACTGAACCAGGAACGGGTTAAGGCGAGAGCTCTGGAGGATGAAATGTTAACACCGATGAACATACATCGGTGGCGCAAGCTCAGCGGCAAGGACCCGGAGAAAATGGATTTGATTGTGAAAGTACAAACACTGCAACGGCGGGTTCTGTACCAGTCGGTTACGGTGTCGGAACAGGAAAAGACCATCAAAGAATCGGAGAAAGTTTACGGTGAACTGAAGGAGGTGGTCGAGAAGTTGCCCCACCAGAAAATGAAGGAACAACTTTGTGCCACGCAAAGAGCCCTGACAGCCAGAACCAAAAAGTTGAAGGCACTATCAGCAGAGATCCGAATCAAGGAAAGTGACAGCAAAAGCCAAGAGTGTCTGGTGGATGAACTGAAGAAATCGCTGCTGGAGACAAAAAAAGAGTTGGTCAATGAGGTAAGCTCGAACATTTACCGTTGCCCGGATGTCGGGTCTAATTCGTTTGCCGTTTATTTCAGAAACGAGAAAAACAGAAACTAGCGGAATCCGTCCGTAATGTTTTGATTCCGGCGAACGGCATTGGCCGCTCGCAGTCGCATCATCATCACGATAAGGTGATCGTCATCCAGCAGCGAGACAGTCGGAGTGGCGGATATCGCATGCTGGGATCCGGGTTCAAAGTTATCTGCTAGGTGATTTTTTGCTTGACAGTGCTGACGCGATTCCGGTGCGTGAAGTATAGGGTCTATTTGTGTGACAAATAAATATTGAAGTGTAAATATTGGTTTGCTTTGTTGTAGTCGGGGCTATTACTGTCGTTGAGTTATTTATTTGCGTTGTTAACACTAACATAGATTCAAACGGTGTTGGAGGTCCGTCGTTTGGAAGGAATCTAGCAGAATCTCGAGAAAGTATGGAACGGTTCGGATTCTATTAAACCGTCGAATATTCACCAAGTTGGCAACACTAGCCGGCAGTGAATGGGGACCGTGAAAATTAGAGTTTATTTTCACATTAGGATGCTATCAATTTCATGCTTTCGTATTTGAATGCGATTTGTGGGACAAGGCCAAGGTTGGAATCATGGATCATGGAAAATTGACACAAGATGTTATTATTCAACATAGTATTTAGAGAAATGTTTAGCACATTTCAATGGCTTCCTCATTAGCGTAGGCACGTTGATATAAAGGGTGATTTTTTAAGAGCTTGAGAACTTTTTTAAACAATAAAACGCATAAAATTTGCAAAATCTCATCGGTTCTTTATTTTAAACGTTAGATTGGTACATGACATTTACTTTTTGAAGATAATTTCATTTAAATGTTGACCGCGGCTGCGTCTTAGGTGGTCCATTCGGAAAGTCCAATTTTGGGCAACTTTTTCGAGCATTTCGGCCGGAATAGCCCGAATTTCTTCGGAAATGTTGTCTTCCAAAGCTGGAATAGTTACTGGCTTATTTCTGTAGACTTTAGACTTGACGTAGCCCCACAAAAAATAGTCTAAAAGCGTCAAATCGCATGATCTTGGTTGCCAACTTACCGGTCCATTTCTTGAGATGAATTGTTCTCCGAAGTTTCCCCTCAAAATGGCCATAGAATCGCGAGCTGTGTGGCATGTAGCGCCATCTTGTTGAAACCACATGTCAACCAAGTTCAGTTCTTCCATTTTTGGCAACAAAAAGTTTGTTAGCATCGAACGATAGCGATCGCCATTCACTGTAACGTTGCGTCCAACAGCATCTTTGAAAAAATACGGTCCAATGATTCCACCAGCGTACAAACCACACCAAACAGTGCATTTTTCGGGATGCATGGGCAGTTCTTGAACGGCTTCTGGTTGCTCTTCACTCCAAATGCGGCAATTTTGCTTATTTACGTAGCCATTCAACCAGAAATGAGCCTCATCGCTGAACAAAATTTGTCGATAAAAAAGCGGATTTTCCGAATGGACCACCTAAGACGCAGCCGCGGTCAACATTTAAATGAAATTATCTTCAAAAAGTAAATGTCATGTACCAATCTAACGTTTAAAATAAAGAACCGATGAGATTTTGCAAATTTTATGCGTTTTATTGTTTAAAAAAGTTCTCAAGCTCTTAAAAAATCACCCTTTAGTTGGTGATCGAAATTGAACTTACTTCCATATCGTACGCAAAACTTTGCATTTCCTTCGCCCTTATTCTGAATAACGTCATATCGTTTTTTCCCTCGTATTTCATTTGTATTCCCAATAACGCTAGCAAAATCAAAAGTAGCTATGATTCGATCGAACCACATTCGATCGAAAAATCAATACGTCGTTATTCAGAATAAGGGCGCTTGTGAAATCTTATCGCGATAATTTTTCCAGATCTACACGGAAAGACCAAAATCAGCAAATTTGACTACTTGATTTTAATTAGTTTGCCGATCGAAATTCAGAATAGAAGGGTGACAACTCCCTTCTATTCTGAATTTCGATCGGCAAACGCACAAATCTTCAAATAACTAGGGAAACGTGTTACTTGAGCCAATTTATAAACTAAAAATAATCTTGAAGTAGCTAATTTCGATTTAATGATTGTTTGTTGATTGTCTCGGATTTATCTTGGTTGAATATCATATCTCAGATGCATTTTATTTTAAATTCAATTGACAATCAATCGGAAATATATAATTGAAAACAAAAAAAACTCCCTTGCACGATGCTTCTGAATCTTCGGAATCTAGCTCTTATGAGACGAAATCAGGGTACTAGCCAAACAACCAAAAGTTCCACAATTACTGAAAACACACATTCACTTTCTTGCTGCTTAAAAATACGCAAGGAACTTTTGGCAATCTGAATGTACAGAGCAAGCTTCGCGTACACTTTCTTGCTGTCTACACACAGAAAAATCCCGGTTGTTTAGAATGATTAGTTGTCCATCAAGTTCAGTTGTTTTGATGTTAAAGAATCTGAATTCTGGACCTCAGGAACCGAATTTTAGAGCCGAATGCTAGAACTGATTCCTGGACATGAACAAGGGTGGCAAAAACTCGCTCATGAGATTCGATTTTTTCTATTAATCAGCTCACCTCATGATTTACGATGCAATCCGTATAATGATGGTAAAGATGAAACTCATCGCTGATCTAAACAAACACACTCACCTATACAGAGCACCGCTGACATCAAATTATGATGGTATTGATGGTTCTCAGTTTTGATTTCTTAGCATTTAACTCTCATTCCTAGTTTCAAAAAGTGAGTACTGAGTTTGGCATCACCGTACCGAGCTACACCGGTGAGTGTATGCTTAAACCACAGAGCTGCCAACACAACCCAGATTTTCGGTTTTGTTTTTGCTGATACTCAAAACGAGCACGTGCATTAATGTACGGAAACAAAAGTCAAATCGTAGCGTGATGTTCCGTAGCGATTGAATTTCATGTCTCGAGCTAAACACAACTGGCTACTAAAACCGAATGCGTTTTCCAGCATACGAAAACATGTCTTGAGAATTGGATATAAATGGCATCGATTCGAACGTTGGCCGCCCATGGCAACTCTGGTGGATGGGGAATACAAGCGAGACAGTGTCACAAGAATCTGATTCAATGTGTTGATGTACACACACATCAAATCACAACTCAAAAATCGTCTCTCAGTGGGTTCTAATATTTGATGTACACTCAGCGCTCATCTGCTGATTGCTTGACACCACGATGTAAAATACCTGGTGATCACGTTTTTCTATGGGTTAGTGCGGTTGTCATTTTATTTTGGAATAACAGAGAGACGCGAAGAAGAAAAACATAAACAACTGACGTTTCGGGAGTTGCTTTAATGAAAATATTTAGAGTTGATTCTGTTTGCGAAAATATTGACAGTGAATTGCGGTGTTTTGTTCCGGGATGTTTCAATCGTTTTCATCACCTGCATTTGAAATGCCACCCACAGCACAATCACTCCATTATCCATAATAACTGTAATAGATACCACAGTGCAATCCGCCAAATCCTTCCTCCAACGAAATGAACAGAATCGGATGTGTGTAAAATTTTCTATATTTCGACGTTACCTTGCAAGCCCTTGAAGAATAAATGTTCAGATTTTCAATTAGTGCGAAAGATTCGCCAGGCTGCGCGACAACTGGAGTAACTTAGAAGTGAAATCCCGATCTGAACTGGTCGTTTGTTTATGTTTACATGCTTGAATCCCGGCGCGCCATACTTAATTTCGTGAGAAAATTACCAACACAACCAAAACTGTCTTACTACGCCACCAGTGTATTTTACGTCGTGGCTTGAAATTACGATGTTGAGACGATGTTTTCTCTACACAAATGGTTACCCAGTTACTCAACTCGCTCAGCGATGCTTCTGAAACCGATTTGCAGGTGAGCTGAACTCGGTGATGATGAAGTACGGAGTTGATTATTGCCAGCCCTGGACATGAATAATGAAACTTAATTTTGTTATGCTAGATTTTGGAACTGAATGCTGAACCTGAACTCGGGAACTAAATTTTGGATCTGGATTGTTGAACTGATCACTAAACCTGTGTTCTGGAACTGAATTATGAATATGAATCATAGCACTGAACTCTGCAACTGGAATTTGGTATGCAACTGAATTTCAGTTTCAGAAATTCGGTTCAAGATTCCGTTTTCAAATTCGGATCCGACATTCAGCTCCGAAACTCAGTTCTAGTTCCTGAATTCAGTTACGCTTCTAAAACTGTGGAACAGAGTTCTGGAACCAAATTCGACTTGCATTGTAGAACTGAATTCTGAACTCGGATTTTGGAATGTATTTTAGAATTGAATTCTTGAAGAACAACTGAATATTAGATCTGAGTTCTGGTTCTGTATTTCGGTTGGAAGTTAAGGAATTTCAGGTTCAAAACTCAATTGCAGAATTTTGAAATTGTATTCCGGATAAGAATTTGGTCCGAACCTCGATTTCAGTTCCAGAATTCAGTTTCAAAATGCTGATTCTAGTCCAGAATTATTTTCGAAATTTAGTTTCAAAGGTCAGGTCTAGAATCAAGATCCTAATCTCAATTCCAGATTTCGGATTCAAAATACAGGCTTAGAGTCAAGTTCTGAAATTCGATTCCAGCTGCAGATCTCTGCAACTCGAATCTACCCTTGGATTATGCACGAGAAACTGAGTTGTAATATAGATCTAGAAATGTGGTATTGGATTCTGTAACTGAATTCCAGAAATGGATTTTAAAATTAGATACTGGTCTGAAGTGAATTAGTCAGACTAGAAGGAATGAAGCATGAAATTTTTACTTATGAAAGGGTCCCTAATCGAACACTCAGAAACGAGAAGTTTAGTAAGAATTCTTTACTCGATCCGTTTTTCGAGATAATTTGCTGGACAGGCCTGCGCAAGAATTCCAGGTCATTTTTTCAAAAATCTGTGATCATTATTATTATTATTATAATTAAAAAAAGGAAAGGTTGCATAATTCACAAAATCGATCAAATAACTGGTGTTCGAAAGTGTGAAGAAAACGTGCTAGTTTTTTTTCGTATTCACGACATCCAGTTATGTCTCTGACATTATCCACCCGCTTTTTTAGCCGAATATTACTCACCTACCCTGACGTCAAAATTAAAGTTGTGTCCCTTCATATGAATTTCTTACAATTATTGTTGTTGTTCCGTAACCGTTCCAAGCCGGTGATAGTCGTCTGATGCCACGTCTGATTCGCTTTTACATATTGTTTTGTTTTCATCAGAATATATATGGGCCATCCATTTTTCACTAGGGTCACCGTTCATTTTTCACCGGACATAGAATCCTAAATTGAGGTTTCTATGCTCGGTGAAAAATGAATGGTGGCCCTACTGAAAAATGGGTGGCCAACACGTTTCCTGATGAAAGCAAAACAATATGTAAAAGCGATTCACACGCAGCATCAAGCGACTATCACCTGCATGGAACGATTACGGAACAACAACATTAATTGTAAGCAATTCATACGAAAGGACACTACGTCAAGTTCACGGAATATTTTAACATCGGATACGTGAGCAATATTCGGCTAAAAAAATTAATAAAAATAATCTGGACGTCGACGGAAGTTGATTGATCGTCTGAATCGTGTTTAATGCATGCGTTTCCTGATGAAAACAAACCAATCTCATTTGCATTTGTGGTTGTAAGTGAGCTGTCAGAGAGCCTAATATGGGCCATCCATTTTTCACTAGGGTCGCCGTTCATTTTTCACCGGACATAGAATCCTAAATTCTCGGTTGATTTTTCATTAGGACGTATAAGCAAGTGACAGTTTTTCTTTAATCACTCTCTTTCGATTATTGTGCTGTGATTAAAAAGATTTTCTTTGATATCACTATTCTGTTTGAAAGTCGAAAGTTTCGGGTATCATTTCATGCAAAGAATTGAGTGATAAACGTGGAAACCGCTTGGTAATTAATAAAAGAGAAAGTAAACAAAGAGAAACTGTCACTTGCTTATACGCCCTTTTGAAAAATCAACCGACCCTAGTGAAAATGGGTGGCCCATACGTTTCCTGATGAAAACAAAACAATATGCAAGAACGATTCACATGTGGCATCGTTCTGTGCCTCCATAAGAAGCTTACATCAACAAAATTAAGTGGAAGCTTCTTATGGAGGCACACAACGTCAAGTTCACGGAATATTTTGACGTCCAGTAAGTGAGTAATGTCCGGCTAAAAAAATATTAAATTAATTTTGACGTCGACCGAAGTTGATTAATTGTCTGAATCGTGTTTAATGCTGGCGTTTCCTGATGAAAACAAACCAATCTCATTTGCATTTGTGGTTGTAAGTGAGCTGTCAGAAAGCCTAATTGAGGTTTCTATGCCCGATGAAAAATGAACGGCGGCCATAGTGAAAAATGGGTGGCTAATACTTTTCTTGATGAAAACAAAACAATATGTAAAAGCAATTCACACGTAGCATCAGGCGACTATCACCGGCATGGAACGGTCACGGAACAACCACATTAATTGTAAGCAATTCATATGAAGGGACACTACGTCAAGTTCACGGAACATTTTAACGTCAGGTACGCGAACAATATTCGGCTAAAAAAATTAATAAATTAATCTTGATGTCGACCGAAGCTGATTGATCGTCTGAATTATGTTTAATGCATGCGTTTCCTGGTGAAAACAAACTAGACTTATTTACATTTGTGGCAGAGGTGCCATTTATACAGATTTATCTGTATTATGCAGTTTTTTACATACGCATACAGAATACAGATTTGATACAGATTTTCTAAATTTAATACGAATTTCCCAAGAAGTAAAATAAAAACTTTTTCGTATGAGCAATCTATTAGTATTTGATTGCAGTGACGAGAAGCAAAGTCTTGGTCTCATTGAATTTACCATTCTACAGCCATAATGTGTTGGAATAACATCTTTTAACATCATTTTATTGTTGAAATTTATTTTATTAGCGAATACAGATAAATACAGATTTTTTATAGAGAGTAATACAGAGTTCTTCTTCTTCTTCTTCTTTCTGGTTGGCGTCACCTCACTTGAGATGACGCCGAATTGATGGCACAGCAACTAAGGCTATATTGCCAGTTAATTTTCGTTTATAGTCGTCGTTTATAGTTCGTCTGGACTTTATTTTCACTTGACTACAAGCGAAAATCGCGCTGTGTGGCTGCGTCGAATCGTCAAAGTACGGCTGAAAATCCTTTCTTTCTGGCGAAATACTCGAATTTTCTCCGGACTAACACGATGCAACGTGCTCACCCGTTGAGAGTTTCACCGGAAGTCCAATACAGAGTTCCTATGAAAATATCTGGCAACTCTGATTTGTGGTTGTAAGTGAGCTGTCAGAAAGCCTAATTGATAAAAACATGATACATCATACATATTTCGTTGTCTTGATTATGATCCAGGTCTTACAGAAACGAAAAAAATTTCTAGTTCTAACTATCTAACAAAAGAATATCTATTTCTGGATACGTTCTAAGTTGATAGTGCATGTGTAGTAATCAATGACCGCTTTTGCCCTAAAGACGGACTGAGTAATAAATTCTTATTTGACTACTTGTTTCTGAGTGCTCGATCAACCCAACTATAACCCGATCAACATTATAAATGTCATTGAATTTTCGCTAATTTTATGACTGTGTTAAAGTAAAAGTCATGTGACTTAGGCCTTTTTGTTTGTTTCCAGCAAATTTCAGGGTCAAGGCCAAATACAAATTATAATACGGAATACTTCGATAAATTTTCAAGGACAAATTTTGCATCGTGCGGTACACTGTCATGATATACTGTCAGAGTGACAATGTACTTTAACGAGTTTTCTATAAAACTAGCAACACTGAAGGGTAAGAACAAGTTCACCATAGTTACTGTTTATTATAGTGAAAAATAAATAAACAAACAGTTTTTATCTGATAATCAAGATTACAAGCGAAATGTAAGTTAAACAATAATCTAGAATGGTTGAGCCACCATGAATATACTACTAGCTGTAATGATATTTGTAAATTCGTGGGTGTTTGTGTTCATTTTTCATCTTTTGTGCTAGTGCCGGTGATATTTAGACTGATTGTTGCAGTTTAATACAGCAACGATAAACATAAACAAACAAGTTTGTTTTGCACCGTAGCAACTGGTATAAAGCGTTGCCAGAAACGATCTCCTTCCACATTTTCAAACTATCGCAATGAAAGGGAGTAATTTGGCTTACTTGTTCAGGCTGTGAACCAAACATTGGCGGTTCGTTTGTATGGGACTTAGGGGTATTATTATTTGTATTTGTCAAGGCTACAAGTTCTATATATCCGACAAAATAAAGAATATGATATAAATTTATATATTCAGTTATGTGAAACTTTTATTTTGGAATTGAACTAAAAACAGTTCGAAAAGGTGTAAAATATGAATAAGAATAAAAAGGAAACGAATTAACAAACTCCGTTCGCTTTTCCTCACTCAGAATAGGGTGTAAGTAGTACACTGTTAGTTGATTACAGACAAAATTCCAGATAAACACGCTGAAGAGTAACAAACAATCGATTTAGATATGATTGGACCAATTTCGATCGGATTGCACCCTGGGAAAGTCGAAACAACCTATGATCACCGTGTTATCCAACGAGCAATTAACATGTAACGTTGAAAACATCATACACGCCACCGCATTTAAAACGCCGCACCTCTCATTGACATTCGAACTTTGCCGATTTCAATGACCATTGTCGGTTGGCATCGGTAAAAATAAGTATACTGTCGTTTGCGGCAGTTCCAAGCAACCAAAGTTCATGGAAAAAAATCACGCCCAGAATAGGTGAAATGTCACTCTATATCATCTTTGGGAATCGCGACACACCCAGACCGTGCAGGTTTCTCAGTTGCGATAGTACGGAATCTTCTATGTTCGCTTCCATCTTGATCGTAAAATAAATAGCATATGTCTAGAACCTTGCCGGTTACCTTCGTCCCTGCCTAGGTGAGATGATAATTGAAGTTGTATCTTCTTCGCCGTGGTAGGTACGTAAATTTTATCGAACAGTGATGATTAATGATTCGATTGTGATCACCCCTGGGTGCAACGCGGCAAAACCAGTTCTTCGATACGACCAAGTCCTTGCCCGATCCAAGGACACGAGACTGTACCGGCGAAAGCTGCACTGACTTCCGTGCAGTTCGCATAGATTAACTGCCTACGTATAGGATAGTCGCAGTAGGCGACGAGAGTCATTCGCAGTTCAAGTTCAAGGTCACTAATAATTGGTTATCGACACCGGCACGCTCGAGAATTTCTATCTGTTCTAGAGCGAGTTCACCGAAACCTGTTATTTTGCTTTTAATTCCCGGTGATACGTTCTAACGTTGAGACGTTGAGTCTATCTGGCAACTGAAATCACTGACGGCATGAACGCCGAACAAATTGACGTAGGTCATAAAACAACGCAAGAACATAGTAAGCTTAGCCCCCTCGTTACCCCGGGCGATAGCGAAACGAGTGAAACAAGCTTTCGAAAGTGAGAAAAGTTCGAAACAAAAGCCAGCATGAATGGAATCCTATGTAGGTTCATGTGCGATGTAGTCTGGTCTGAATCGTGGAACAGCAAAGACAACTTCCTTTTTCGCAGTAAAACCATGCATTATTCAACGCTTCCACTGGCTTGGCGATTGCATTTTTGTTTTCTTTCCTATGCCTGCGTGCGTGTTTTGCGCCCATGAGGTGGGTCAATCGAATTCAAAAATGAAACACCGGGACTGACGCATCGCAGCAAAGCGCATTCATTGAAACCCTAAACGTTACACATAAACTGCGTGATTTGCTTGTTTTGCTTTTTCCGCACGGCGAACGGTTGTACGATCACAACGGAAGTGCAATATCGAGTTTGATCGAGTGCAATATAACGAAACATGGTTTTGTTTTGATTCACATTGCCTATACGTGTATCGTGGAAACCAAAGCGGGGAGCTTTGTCTAAGCCTACTTGGATAAGTCGTTTCCAGTGAACGGTTGCTGATCTGTTGACATTTCTAGCATAACTTATAAACAGTAAAAAAAAGTAGATTTGCCAATAACTGATTCGATTCGAATTTTTCTGTTAGTCAACAGTTTTGACAGTTAAGTTTTATAATCTTCAGTTACTTTGAAACGTGTAATTCAACTAGCCAGATAGTTCAGTTCTGCTAGATGAATAGACTCTCCTCGAAGCACTATATCTTCCGGATTCTTCGGCCGGCACGTCTCTGTACAAGTTACCTTAACCCACCGACTCGGTCCTGTATCGCGTGTTGACGTCGTTGCGATTTCTTCGTGGTTCGTGTTTTTCCGTACTTACCAAAGCAAACAAGAGAGATCGACTGGTTGGACTGTGTAGTTGTAGTCCGAACGAGTTGATTTATATGGATGTGTAATACGTTTTTAGGTGAAGAGTACCGGTAGTGGTTTGCTGCCGACACCGAGGGACTAGTAAGTGGTTTGGTCGGACTTGTGTCGTGTTTTCTTTATTCTGTACACTTTGAGCAAATTTATTTTTCGAAACATTGCGAAACTATTGTTTCAACTCATCAAAACTTTCTTCGTGCGGCAAGCGATTTGTAAATGTAGCAAATTGAGTGAATTTTTAGGCTACATGCTTCCAGAAATGTTTCCTGTTCTCTCGTCAGTTAGACACTGATATTAAACAAATTCAAAGTGTTGGAGTACCTGCTGTGCATCAGCTGAGATTTGTAGCAGGAAAATGTTGAAAGCTAGAAATACAATTAATCATTAAACTTCAACTTGGGGCCTGTTTTTCTGTTTATCTCGCAGCTTTTTTCCGAATGTTTCGCGTTTCACCATAATTAAAAGACCGTGGCTCGCACACTTCATTATTTTGTATACAACTCTCTCAGTACACACTGCATCCGTGTGTGTAGCAGAACTGTCAAACTGGTCCATTGTTGGATTTATTTCTTCATCAAATAAATGTAAATAAACGGCAACACTGACATTCGGAGATATGTTTCGCTCCTATTATACTCGCCTTTCTCTCATTCTGATTACTACCGAACTTGTATTGTTTTTGCTTTGTTCTGTTTTTCTTCTATCGCAACTATCTATCTATCTATTCAACCGTACCTTGCATGTGTCCGGTGTACGTGCACGGAAACTCGAACCTACTGTGTTCGTTCGTGTACGATGGTCGGGATGGACATGTACTTGCAGTAAGTTTGTGGTTGGATATGTGCTTGAAACTTCGGGCACAGTCACAAACGTGCCGATGTTCACGGGAAGACTGACAGCGATTTAAAATATAGATAACTGTTTCCTTCAACGCATTAAGACAATGGAAACTGAATTGAAACTGCTTTTCAATTCTATATAAACAGATGTCATTTGTTGTTGGTGTAAACAAGTAATCAAAACCAATGCAAGGCAGTGATTCGTTGGGCAGCCAATCAGCGAAGCCAACTCTACGGATCTATCAGCAGATCTACGGATTTACGGATGAATCTTTTACATTATTTCTTCAGAAATAATCAGGGTTCACATTTATAGCTCCTGATATGTAGGGTAAGGGCCTATTTCATCTGAGCTCCTTTTTCCATCTCATCCCTTCATCTCATTACTTTGAACATGAATAATATCTTACAACGTACCTGAATTAAACTGTGAAATGTTTAAAAATGAATATTTGAGCTATTGTCACACTTTTCCATGGGAAGAAATGGTTTTTCAATTCTTCGGTGATCGTTTTTTTTTTCATTTAAACAAACTCACTCTTCGATTTAGGACACATTTTCGTCTCAAGATTTACAGTTCGTCATGTTTCTGAATATCTACCAAACGATTTGACTCAAAACATGATCAATATTTCGCACAATTACACTACTATCGAATGCTAGATGAGTTCATAATTAGTAATGTTCACTTGCCACTTATTTAATTAACGATTAAAAACTTCAAAAACTACCTGACAAACAATAAAAGTCTTCAAAAATATGAGACGAAAGTGTTTCACTTAGTTCACTTGATTGCGCTTTGTTTTCATCTCATTTGGTTTCGCAAAGTTGCCAGGTTTTCTCATAATGTTACAAAACAAAATTGTTTTTCTTCTTCAAATTATCATCAACAAGTTTTTTCTTGGTATCCGTGACATTAGTTTAATTATATTATTGATATTTATATTTAAAAAAAACTATTTCGGCTTCGAATATTACCAGAAAGAGCGTGTTAAATACTAATGAAATAACCATTGTGCCAAATCTAGTAGCACTGGTTTCTTTTCGCTATATGTCAACATAACGCTGTTAAGTGTGTGTGTGTTTCATCGGCTGTGCACAGAGATGCCAGATATTTTCATAAAAACTGTGTATTGCTTTGCATAAATAATCTATATCTGCTCAACCTGTTTTCACTAATAAAATTATGTTAAAAGATAATTCTTCATATCTGCGAAGATTTCCATTTTAACATGCGATTTGTCCGTTGATTAATAAACTTTCAAAGAATTACTGCAATCAAATAGTAATAGATACTCACATAGAAAAGTCTAATTTTTCACTTCTCACTTTTTATGAACCTGTACAAATCTGTATTACATTTAGGAAATCTGTATAACATCTGTACTCTGATTTAAATCAACGCAAACATCGATACAATACAGATAAATCTGTATAAATGGCATCTCTGGCTCTGCATTTTGTTTTAGAAGGGCTAATGCCTAAATAAAATCAATTCCTTTTTTGTTTTGTTGTTAAGTTTACCAAATTAACTGTACAGTAAAATTTTAAATTTAAAACGAAAGGTAACGAAGACGACCCAAAAATTTTCAAACGTCGAAATGATTCAAAACTGGTTCTAAAAATATCGTGTGTTGTCTTATAGTTGGCATCAGGCCATTTTTAAGAAAAATTCGGACATTTTGAGCCTGAGAGTGTAATAGTGCAATGTTTTGTTTTGATTGCTGTCGCCATTACTAATTAATAGGATGAATAAAGGACCAACGATAGTATGAATAAAAATCCTTTAAGATGGAATTAGGAGCAGAGTAGTGAACATATCAGAAGTGTTTTTAGCTGATTTTTTGAGCATTATTTTAATTTCCAAGGAATGTGAATCGATTTTCCATGTGGAGCAAGGCGACTTAAGCAGAAATATGAAAAAATCATAGTGATTTTAGTGGCTAAATCAGGTTTTTAAGGTCACGTTCTTACAAATGAGATGAAATAGGGAGCTCTTACCCTATAAACGATTATTGTTCCGTTCCAAGGAGATGATTTTGGAACTGAAAAATAGTGTTTGGAGTAAAATTTCACAATTAATCTAAAAAGGCCACTCAAAACTATAAGCCCAAAATTACTGAAATTTGAAAAAGTTTCAAGAGAATTTTATAAATTTTTCAACGTTTCCGTATATTGCTTGCTAGCAGCGCGTTTAGTGGTGTGAGAAATGCACAGTGTGTTTGGTGGCGTAATATCGTGAGCAAAAATGACATAAACGCATATGACACAAATATATGCATTGGGTTTTGTGTTGAAATAACAACGAGTTGAATACAACATAGCTTATAACTGACGTTTATTATGCTAGTAATGTCTATTTAGCTCAATGCATTGATATTTCTTTGTTGTGCAATATCAAATAATTGATATTAATTCAGATTGTAGAAAAACTAAAAGTTTTACCTGGATAGGATACTGAATGAAATGAATACAAGCCAAGTATCGTTCATTTAGAACATTGAAACATATAACATTCAAAGAATCTGATGCCGGAATCATAATTGAAAAATATATACGTGTTTGGGAAGTGTATTTATTTGATACATAATTGTTGTCTAGTGCATGTCCAGTAATTTGTTATTTCAAAAGCTTTATTTTTAAATAAATTTCTATTTGGTACTGGTACATATACCGAAAATGCTTGAAAGCCAACAAAATGTGTGGTAAGCCCACTGCGCTCAACCACTGAAAATATTCTTGGTTTCTATGTATCAGTTTTACCTGTAATACTTTGTGCGACGATTCGTTCAACTTATTGGTCATTATTCGGAAAAATGCATGAAATATTGTTACATCATTTCCAAAATTATTTTTGGCATGTCCAGTTATAAAAGTAATTATGCATCTATTCGTCGACGATCACTTATTTTTGACTCATTTGTGGCTTAAGCCTACTATCGAGTACGAGTATGAGTACACTTGAAACCAAAAAGAAAACCGAAGTGTTAAGAATGATGATAGGATGATAGGATAGCAGGCACGTGCGCAGGAATCCTTCAAGAGGGGGGGGGGGGGGTGTTCAAGGGAGAATTCAAGGGAGAGTCAAGGGGTGTCAAGAAAAGGGGGGTGGTGATTCAAGGGAGCGAGGGGGGTTCAAAAGATGGGGAAGATGCAAAAATTTCAAAGGAAAGTCAAGTTATTTGCACTTTTATATAAAACGTACTCTATTGTTCATGGAATGCTGCTGAAAAATCTTCCATGGGGGGATTAAAACCCCCAAAACCCCCCCCTGCGCACGGGCCTGATAGAAAGTGTGGAGAAAACAATGATTCAAGTGTAAAGAACGAATACCAAAAAGTGGAAAACGAATATCAAAGAGGAAAATCATAGATCAAAGAGTAATTATTGAAAATTAAAAAATGAAGAGTATGAATTGAAAAGAGATTGAAAATTTGAGAATATAAATTTAGGAGTGAGAAATGAGTAGTTAAAACTGAAGAGCACTATTTAAAGAGTGTACATTGAACAGTAAAAGATAAAGAGTGAAAACTGAAGAATAAATAAATTGAATAGTAAAGTTACTGAAACAGTGAAAAAGTACAGTGTAAATTGAAAAGTAAGAATTGAAAATGAAAAATGATTCAAACAGTCAATATAGAAGAATAAATATCAAATAGTATAGATTGAAAATCAAAGATTGTATAGTAAAAATTTGGTAATAAAATTGAAAAATGCAAGTTTGGGAGTATAAATAGTAATAATAGAAGAGTAAAAATTATATACAGTAAAGATCGAAGTGGAAAAGTAGCAATCTAAAAATGAAGAATAATGCGAGTATTTATGATATTTCGATAAATCCTTACAGTAAAAACTGATTTATGATTCGACAATTACTATCGATTGGAATAGTTTTGAGGCAAGCTTAGAAGTTAGTTTACGTGTTTCACTCGCCGCTTTGAATGACGGTATAAATATTTTAACAATCTTCACCCATTAATTTCGCAACCGGTTGTCGGGTTCGGATGAGATTCAGAAATTCAATCTGGGACCTTCAAGACCTTTCATTTTAAGCTTTGTGAAAATCAGTCAATCCATCGCTGAGAAAAGTAGGGAGATTCATTTTGGAGTATATGACTACTATTTCCTGTGCTTCCGGAATCTACTCTGTTATTTGTCTACTGATAATTGCTACCGATTGGAGTAGTCTCCAGGCCAGTTTTTTTTTACTAGTTTTTGTTTCCCCACATCAAATGACGGTATCAAATTTTTAACACACTTTACCCTATAATTCCGGAACCAGAAGTCGCATTCAGATGAAATTTTGTAGTTTTGTATAAAACTATGAGACGTTTCATTTGAACTTAAGTTTGGTAAAATCGGCCACACCATCTCTGAAGAAATAATTTTAAATGGTAATTTATCTATTAGTCTGTAATTTCGGAACCGAAAGTCGGATTCAAATAAAATTCAGGAACTTTGTATGGGGCTACAAGACCTTTCAATTGAATCTATGTTCATGAAAATCATGTAGCTATCTTCGAGAAAAGTGAATGCAAAAAATTTTACATTCATACATACATACACATATAGACATTTTGCGTATTCGACGAACTGAGTCGGTTCTTTCTATATAAGAAAAGCAACAAGTAAAACTTTAAAAGTAGAAATAGAAGCACACTTATCGAATAGTATAGATTGAGAATTATAAATTGTACAGTAGAAATATAATAATTAAATTAACGAATAAAAGTTTGGGAGTATGAATAAAAATTGAAGTGTATAAATGGAAGAGTAGAAATTGAAGAAATAAATAACAGCTAACAGATCCGTCATATTCTAAATCTAATGGTCGTGAATTGGTTTTTCAAATAGAGCCATCTTGGGGTCAAAATTTACATACATATTAGTGTTTTATTTAAAAGAAAAAAAACTTGTGACACTTTTAAATAACACCCCTTTGTGTCACTCAAATGAATATTCTGTAATATTAATCAAACTTATGACGGTCCCACAATCATGCTCCAGCCCCTTGAAAGTCCGACGATAGTCCGGCATTTGATACAAAGCGGCAAAGCTTAATCACACCAAGACAGTTGAGGTTTGCTGTACCGTCGATAACGCCACAAAACTCAGCGAAAATCCTACGCTTTTACGAAACTAACACAAGCGAAACCGACATGCCCGAAGCACTCGATTTCATTCGCTACCAGACACGGTAAACGTCCATGCGCTTGACAACACTGCGACTAAAATCGCACTAGTCATTCTGGCAGTGTGCATCCAAGCAGTCCATTTCTTCAAGCGAACCGGACTGAAAGACGTTTGTGTGGTGTGTGAGCGCGATCGCGTCTTGCTTCCTAGCGGCAAGAGACTTGTATGCGCGTACCATCAGCATAGGACAGGAACCCGCGTTAGGCAATCGGGAGACCCCTCTCGCGACTCACGCTTATCCACGCGTTCTTCCGTGCACGGGATCCCTGCGTCTGTGTGATCACGCGCACCAGTCCAATCTAATAACCAGTTCTCCGAGGAATCTTATTACGGCACGTCATAAAGGCTTCCTTCCCCGCGAGCTGCTCCAACCACCGAAACCCGCCGCGGAATCGGTACGAGGGGATCAAAAACCATCTCACTGCTGCACATCGCGTACCAGTCGGGCGGTGTGATTCCAGTCTCATACGGTGACCCATCGCGATCGGACTAACGTCAACGACGACACGAGTACAAATTGGATTCATCGACCACTTAGGAGAGTGTGACTTCCCGCTAGTCAAACGAGCGCAGCCGAAATTAGATCTAGGTTGTGGTACGGAATATATGTGCTAATCGTGCGTTGTTATTCGATGTTATCGGTAGCTAGCTGGCGGTTGGTTTTAACCTCGTCGCGGTGTTGTTACGTGTAAGTTGTTTGCTTGCTGCTTCCTGCACGGTAAATTTGCAGCGATCGGAAGCCCCCTTCGTCGAATCAGTGACGTCCTACGCGGTCAGGCGAAAAGTTGCTGCAGTAGCAAAAGTGAATCCACCAAGCGAGAAGGCAATAAAGGCAAAGAAAACAAAACGCTTTCCCTTTGGTTGCGGCGTCGTAGGTCTTTCTTTTGCCCGTGAGCTCCCAGTGTTCGTGTTGTCTGAGGTCCCAAAGCAAAGAAGAGAGTGAAAGAGGTAAACAAAGTAACCAAAAAAAGAAGTGCTTATTTTTTTTTGGTTTTCTGTGTGAGCTTGGCCTCTGCTGGTGAACAAAGAGTTCGTTCGGAATAGTTATGATGGCACCAGTAGCCGGAGATACCGGTGAGCCCAAGGATGGGTCTATAGCGATTATCTCGTCCGGATCCGTGGCTCCGGTGGGACATCAACAACAACAACAACAACAACAGCAGAGCACAATCCCGACCGACCTGGACAAACGTCGGATCAGTCGGATGTTTAGCTGGACGGCCGATTCTCCGATTGTCACGTAAGTATAGGTTCCATTACAACTACAACAACAGCAGCAGCAGCTACAAAACGATCCGATTTTTCCGGAGTAATGGTGGTCATCGTCAGCTCGGTGATTGATCATCCTAGCCAATTATTTTGCTCCGGTTAGCGCAGAAAATGATGTTGCACTCGATGACCTCCCTCTCTGGGCTATCAATTTGCGTGGAATGGGTTTGTGTTTTTTTTTGTGCTCTCGTAGTTGATTATTATGGCATTAGATGGCAACTTTTGTGTTGATTTCCCGGTTACCCCAACAGTTCACGCTATGACTAGCCAGTTGGCATGTGTAATCACAATTACCACTGACTGACAAAACACGGGGGATTTTTTTCTGCACCCACGTGTACATCATCTCTTGACGCACACACAAAACTGAAATTGCTCCGTGGTAATTTTCGTTATACCTCTTCTCAATCAGTTTAATTTTATCAAATACGTGCCCGGTTGATTAGCCTTCACACATACGTCGAACAACGATAGCGACCTCCAGATCCGTGCATGATAAGCATGGGCCGTATAACGTAGAATGTATATGACGCCTCATCATTGGCTTTTCCGAATAGAATATCGATCCGGTTTTGGCTTCGTGATTGAAAGTGATGTGCAAAAATCCGCGCAGGCTAGTACAAGGTACGGCTTTGTTTACATCCCTCTTACCTGCCATGCGATCGAGGAATTTTTCGTTTACCGTTCATCTTCGCACCGAACTTTTGTAAACAAGTTTCAACAGCTCTAAAAACAATGACTATCAACAATATCCATCGATTTAGTCTGTCAACGTCAAACACCGTCGAGGAATGCGATGTCAACGCCACCTTGGATGCGCCTTAATGCGCTGAAGCCTGTGCGCTGGTGGTCCATTTAAGATCGACCGCCAGTAACGTGACAACACCCGGCGTCCTTCTGACAACAAAAAAGAAACCTATTCTTAATCCACCTAGTGGTGTGATAATGCCTTTCTCTTGTTATTTAAATAGTCTCATAATTACATTTTGGTGCACTGAAAAACTACGTTTTGTCGGTAAGTCGTTCCGAGCCGGGAATGTTTGACATAATTTCCCAAACTTGATCGAAGACATCATTCAAGCATTTGAATTAGCCTAAGTTTATCGAACTTCGTTTAAAATTTTGAAGAAGTTTGAGCCGATGAGAAAAGTGCAGTTAGTCGATTAGGTCACTTAAGCCGTTATATCTTCGGAACCAAAAGTGACAGCTATTTGATCTTCGAACCTGATCAATGGCTGAATAGCAGCTTTCAAACGAGCCTGAATTTTTTTAAATCGGTTCTGTCATTTTCGAGAAAATTGAGCGGTAAGAAAAAAGTGCTCTTAGTCGTTTAATTTATTGCATTAAATATACGAAACTAAAACGGACAGCCATTCGAGCTAAATCAACAGTGCTGTAAAAATTGGTCATCTCGGAAAAAAGTCGGTTTTCAGATTTATTCACGATTTATCTGGATTTGTCTGTGTCTAACTATGTACAAGGGAATTTTGATCGGGCTTCATTTTCAGTGATCGTCTAGAGGCCAAAAGCGTCAAGATCTGGTGAGATCTGACAAAATCTGGTAAAATTTGTAAAATCTGGCTAAAGATCTGGGCTGACATTATGCATCTCGAATCGAGTTGCTCGAAACGATTATTTTTGAAGTCTATTCGTCTGAACTGTGACATTACGTATCGCTTTCAACCACTTGATCGAGATCCCGACAATGTGGTACTAGATTTCGACTGAGGCTACACAAATTGTCATAACAAACATAGATAAAACAAACCCATATACATTGCAATCATGATAAAAATGAAACTGTAAATTATTGTTTGGGTATTTTCGAGTACATTTATTCGGTTCAAGTACTGAAAAGAAGAAAAATGTTTGTAATAATGTAATGGTTAAGTTGCCACGAAATTAATATGAACACATTACTGAAATTTAAATCAAGAAGCAGATTCGTTTCCACTCCATTTGAAAAAGTAAAGAATTTTTTCAAGCGTGTTCTTGTACACAATTTATAGATGAACTTTTGAAATTATAATAAAAAATCTGTGGTTTTCATGTATTGTTGCAAGTCTAATACAATTTACGTCATCCATATATGTAGTTTTAGTCAAAGGCTTTTAGGTTCTGCAGCTTTTATTATAGTATTTTCTCATATTTATTAGGAGATATTGCTTTAGCTTCAAGATACCAGGAGCAACCAATTCTTTGTAGTATTCATAATCTATTTAGGTACTATTGAAGAATCAAATACACGATAATAGCACGAGATTGTGATGCTTTTGACATATTCCAAATACTTTGAAGGTATTTGGACAAATTTTTCAATTTACTTGAATTAGATATATGGGTAAAAACATTATTCGCTCATTGTTATTAAGCGAATAAGCTTTTTCCCACAATCCGTGCGGCGTTTTCTATCCACGGGATTCAGAAATTTCATTACAAACTACAGTTACTGGACATAGGTTAGTTTCGACTTACTTTTATTTTAAATAAATACCACGCAGCTTTCAATTAACATGCTTTTCAAATAGTTCGACTTGTACATAATATACTAAACACACAAAATATATACAAAACAATGCATTAGAACAAAGACTATCAATACTAATATGTTTATGAAAATCTATGATGTTATCGATAACTACCTTCAAATAAAATAGAAACGTATTCGAATACTCATAGTCGATAGTAATAAGGCTTTCGACCATTTCTTATCGAGTTCAGTCGTTTACGAACTCGATTGTTTTGGTTCCATAATGCCAAAACTTTTCTATAATCTAATACTTCTTCGAGTGAAGTCGAACGAAGCTCGATGATCGATTTCGACTAAATAAAATTTTAGTCAAATCGAGATACATAATGCCACCCCTGGTTTATTAGAGTGTCTGTCGAAACCAGAGATGTCAGATAAAAATTTCAAATATCTTCAAACAGGGTTGCAAAAGTCTGTATATCCGAAAAAAAATTTGAAGTTAGCAAGTATGTCTTGCTGGCAGCAATTTCTATATAAAGTTTGATACGCTAAAGTGACTTGGCGAACAAAAAAAAAAAAGATCGCGACAATTTTAAAAGTCTGTAAATTTTGACCGTAAGTCTGCGAAAAACTCGATTTTCAAAAGTCTGCATAACAAAAAATGTCCGCAGCACTAGAGTGACTATAATCAGAGTGGCGACAGCTGTTCGTTTGGAATGACAGCTCCCAGTTCCAAACGAGCAAACGACCTGTCAATTCAATGTAAAGCTAATGGAATGTTTTGAATTGTTGCCAACATTACGGATGAGATGTCGTCACTCTGGTTATAGGCACTCTACGCAGCACTATGTCCGAAATCTGCAGATTTACAGACAAATCTGCAGATCTGGCATCTCTGGTCAAAACGAGAAAAATCTGACATTTCGACCGTCCCACGACAAAAGGGCCTAACTGCAAATGACAGTTTCTCTTTGTTTACTTTTTCTTTCACGATTTACTGAACTGATTTTATATTTGTCGCTTTACTCTTCGCAAAACTATCAAGATAATACTACAATCTTTCGATTTATATTGGAAGCTTTAGAGAATTTGCAATAATGGCTCCGTAATAATCAAAAGAGAAAGTAAACAAAGAGAGGCTCTCGTTTGCAGTTAGGCCCTTTTGTCGTGTGACGGTCGATTTATTCGCTTAAACCTTCTTTAATTGAGATACCAACCCGTTGCATACCTTGATTTACACACAAAAAACCGGTGAAAAATAATATTGCGGCGAATTATTCGGTCCAGTGCCGACACTGGCTAAAGGGAGTGAATTTTTGTATTGCTGTGAATAGAAATTGGCCTTCTAACGGCAGTTCGACATGTAGATGGCGCTGTTGTACAAACGATGATGTTTTCGAATGAAGCTGTCAAAATACATAGGAATCCAGTGATTTTTATTTTATTTGTAGTTGAAATTCGAATAATCAAAGAATATTCTGTTGTAATTAGGGAAAAAACATTGATTTCTATCAATTAGAATTCCAACCAATATTTTCAATATTCCGCTTGAGAATAAATCTAAATCTTTTGCTTTCAGAATGACTTACAGATTGATAATATTGACTTTACTTGTTGACACCGCTTTGAAATAATTGGTCTGGCCGTTTATTCCGTCCAGTAGTTGTTTAAACCTTTAATTTCAATTACGAAAATTAATGACATAACCTCAATTAGCATCAATATCTAAATATAGTTAAGTATTGAAGAAATTAAAGGTTTACTTTTTATGCAAAAGTTGAATGAATGCAAAAATTTTACCCACTCCGTAGGTTTGTTTAAGGAAAAATTACTATATTAGTAACTATTTCCGCATTTAATACTCGATTCCTATAATGTTCTGTGTGATAATTTGCTAACATCATCGTTTTCTTCGTCCATAAAGTGAAAATAGAAGGCGCGGAGTTGATTTGAGTTCTGCGTTTGAAAGCCAATAGGAATTATTTTGCTGCAGACGCCGCGATTTTAGCCAATACTGCTGTGGCCACTGTTGTTGCCATGGCCAGATTTGCTTTGTTATTTTTTCAAAAATCTGTCTGACTGAAACATTTATCTGGATTTGTCTGTGTCTAACTATGTACAAGGGAATTTTGACCGGGCTTCATTTCCAGTGATCGAAAAAGAAAAACAAAAAAGTCTCACCACTTATCGTCTAGAGGCCAAAAGCGTCAAGATCTGGTGAGATCTGAAAAAATCGTAAAATTTGTAAAATCTGGCTAAAGATCTGGTTTATTAGAGTGTCTTTCGAGAAAAATCTGACATTTACCAGCTAAATCTGAATAATGGCAACGCTGACCATGACTTTCTTTGCCACCCGCTTGCATGTGCCTGGCAGATTTTCCCCCGCGACACCTGGCAGCGTCTGCCAGAAGGTTTTGGTGGAATGCTGGCCGGCAAGTGTCTGGCAACAATGCAACAACCGTTTCCGGCAGATATTTTCGCCTAACGATTATTAACGGTTCTGTTTCTGCCGGATTATTGCCATACAAGACAGGCAGAACCGTTCAGAATCGGTTCTTCATTTTGATCGCCTTTGATTTTATTTATTTTTTGCACTACCTAACATGACATGTAAAGCTTCTTATTCTCTTAATATTCCATTTTTATCATTTCATTTATTTGGTCTCAACACTCGTTTTCATTTTTGGATGTACATGCAGAATATCGAATGAAATCGAACAGAAAATATTACAGGATTGTGTACGAGACATGACCAATCATAATGCCATTAAAAATGCAATTTTGAAACTCTCTCATCAACACATTTAAATTTGAAAAATAATGAATAGAAATTTCTGTTCACGATCAGCACAATCGCAATCTAGTCTGATGTTTAAAATTACGGCAGCAGGCTGCGGATTGAAATTAAAATTGAGAGATGGCATATATTTGTAGATACCCTTTTGTGCGAACGTTCTGGCGATGCAATCGAACCGTCGGCCCTGCACGAAGAATCAACAAGATGACATCATCATTTACTCTTCTGTGATTGGTTAATGAAACCATAGGTTGATTCTAACAAATTTTTCAATAGTATGCTATTGAAATACTGAAACGACGTTGCCATACATGTTTAGGTTAAAACTTTCCGAATAGATTGGTTGTAAAATTATATCAATCCATCCACAGAAGACTGAGTTATTACCGTTCAAAATTATGACAGAAAAAGGTTACGGGGCTATTTTTGAAACTTTTAATTGACACCCGGCCCCGTATAGTGAAGAGCAAGGATGGCTTTTATCGTATCAAAGAACGTTCAATCTTCACTCTTCACCAGGGCTTGCAAATTGAAGCAACGAATATGAACGAAAGGGTTTCACCATCTGTGCTATTCACACACATTCGTATGTCAGGTAGAATTCACAGCGCAACCCAAGCCAGGAGAGCTGCTTCGTTCGTTCATTAGTTCATGAATATGCCCGCTTGCTGAGACCTATGCTTCATGAGGTTAGCATTTGATGAATGGTTCTCATATTGTAGATGCCTATGAGGAAACTAGTTTCATAACTTTTAGTTCCGATGAATGTTAATTTAAAGAACATTGCTTTTAGTGTTTCTAGGATATATACACAGTGTAAACTGCCAAGAAACAAATTGATCGTTTTGAAAATGGGCTCAAATGCAAAACTTCTGCTATAAAATGTTTAAAGTATGCTTGAAATGTGATCAAATTTGGTCTTGGAATGCGAACATTATGTTAAAAATGATTTCTGTAAACCTACTTTTTAAAAATAAACCGTAAACATTGCCTATATGACTTTGCTTCGCGTCTTGTAGCACACCGTGAGGCAAGGTCTTCTTTCTCGTACAATACTAACGAGAGCGAACCCTTCATTCCATTACATTGTCATGGATTGCTTAGTTCATGTGTTAACTGAGACTGAGAGCACAGACAGTTTACTTGGCAAGGGGAATTGGTCTGCTCAGTAGCATATACTCTCACGCATCCAGTTTCTCTCTAATATAGGTCTCTCATTCAGCTATGTTAAGCAAAGTGTTCACAGCAGATATTTTTAGTTGCTTCGTTCGTTTGAGGATTCACAATACAAGCCCTGCTCTTCACACGATTCAATCAGTGCCATCAAAGAGAAATGGAAAACATCGCAACAACAAACACCCGGCATGGCTCATTTAACATAGAATAGACACCAGTGCGAGAGTGAATTTCTCTCGATGACATTTCTGAGAATCAAAGGTTAGCACGCCGCTGTGGAGATCCTCTCTGAAGCAACAAACGGTCGCTTATTCTCATTTCGCGATCCGATTCTATACAGGCAGTTGATAATTGCGATAGAATCATTTCACTATTGCCGCTTATTCTAACTATGTGCATATAACCTTTGTATAAGTTGTGTCTATGAAAATGTATGTGAATGCTCCACACAAGGGTTTTGAAATATTGCAACCTAGTATGAGAAACATCAAGATGAACCATCGATTCGATTTTCTGCGATAATTGTCAACTTGCGATTCTCTCTTGGCAAATTCCACACAGCAACGATCATTATCAGACTGTATATTTTTTCATGGGCCGTGAAATACTCAGAGTATGAAGTGGAGCGAAGAAATGTAGAAAAATTCTCTCGCGGTTCATGTATTGAGAGACTCGAGTTCTTATAGCATCTTCTACCGGATTGAAAATGTTGTATACAATATAGATAGCAATATAGCAGCTTCTGTCAAATTTTCGGCAATCACCAACACTGGTGAAGAGTAAGGCATTTTTAATGCCAAAAACTTCTACCTACTCACGAGAAAATTTTATTCGAATAATTGACTCTGTGCGTCTATGGAGGTAAACTTATATTACTTAAATACAGCAGATTTCCATTTGAAACTTTTGAGATATGATTTTGAATTTATTGTGATTTTCAATCGAACTCTGGTAGATACACAGATAAAAATATTTTGTGAATTTACATCTATTTTCATGCACATATTTGGAGCAGGCAATTAAACATAAAATTACTTCACAATTCTTTACGTTTCAATACAATTTAATTACAAAACTAAGCGTTTTTTGAAAGATACAGTTCTATTCATTTAAAATTCAATTCGATTCAATTTATTTTTGCATCGATGATGGGTTTCAATGAAATATTCGATTCAACCCATGTCTATTCCATGCCAATACTGATTTACATGTCGTGTAAATTTCATTATTTTTTTCTGTTTATACACACCTAGAAAAAATCGTGTAAATTTAACAGATCGGCTGAAAAGTTCGTATCGTTTCTATGAGAGGGCGCCACTAGAATTAAATCCATACCATTTTCAGTTAGTACCAACCTTCAAAAGATACGTGTATAAATTTGAAAGCTGTCTGATTATTAGTTTGTGAGATATTGCATTTTGAGTGAAGCTACTTTTGTTATTGTGAAAAAAAATGGAAAAAAAGGAATTTCGTGTGTTGATGAAACACTACTTTTTGATGAAAAAAAGTGCCGCCGATACCAAAAAATGGCTTGATGAGTGTTATCCAGACTCTGCACCGGGCGAAGCAACAATTCGTAAGTGGTTTGCAAAATTTCGTACTGGTCATATGAGCACCGAATACGATGAACGCAGTGGACGTCCAAAAGAGGCTGTTACTGATGAAAACGTGAAAAAAATCCACAAAATGATTTTCAATGACCGTAAAGTGAAGTTGATCGAGATAGCTGACACCCTAAAGATATCAAAGGAACGTGTTGGACATATTATTCACGAATATTTGAATATGAGAAAGCTTTGTGCAAAATGGGTGCCGCGTGAGTTCACAATCGATCAAAAACAACAACGAATTGATGATTCTGAGCAGTGTTTGGAGCTGTTATATCGAAATAAAACCGATTTTTTTCGTCGATATATAACAATGGACGAAACATGGCTCCATCACTTCACTCCGGAGTCCAATCGACAGTCAGCTGAGTGGACTGCACGCGATGAACCGAACCCTAAGCGTGGAAAGACTCAACAATCGGCCGGTAAGGTTATGGCGTCTGTATTTTGGGATTCGCATGGTATAATTTTCATCGACTACCTTGAAAAGGGAGAAACCATCAACAGTGACTATTATATAGCGTTATTAGAGCGTTTGAAGGACGAAATTTAAAAAAACGGCCTCATTTGAAGAAGAAAAAAGTTTTGTTTCATCAAGACAATGCACCGTGTCACAAGTCGATGAAAACCATGCTGAAATTGAACGAATTGGGCTTCGAATTGCTCCCTCATCCACCGTATTCTCCAGATTTGGCCCCCAGTGACTTTTTTCTGTTCTCAGATCTCAAGAGAATGCTCGCTGGTAAAAAATTTAGAAGCAATGAAGAGGTAATCGCTGAAACTGAAGCCTATTTTGAGGCAAAAGACAAATCGTACTACAAAAATGGTATCGAAAAGTTGGAAGATCGCTATAATCGCTGTATCGCCTCTGATGGCAATTATGTTGAATAATAAAAATGAATTTTGGCAAAAAAAAGTGTTTCTATTAAACGATACGAACTTTTCAGCCGAACTGTTACGTCTTCTGAGACTGACATATACGAGCGTCAAAAACAACTCAATTTAACAGTAAATATAACTTATATTTAATTTATTCTGGCATACTTTTAAATGCTAAAATATGTAAATTTACACGTTTGCTCGAAACATGGGCGTAAATTTATATCATTCTTGTAAAATTCAATCGTTTCACGAATTACGTTCTATGAATTTGTAGATACTCACTGTCAAATGGTTGCTGCAGATTTGAACTGCTCCTGGCCTACTTGAAGGTTCCTCGAAACCAGTTTAGAAAGTTTTACGACCGGCGATTTCTACCAGATCTGTTTGATTACTATTGGAGAGGTTCTCGATCTTGCATCTGTGCGTAAAGCGGAACTTGTAGAATTCTCGCGAAATTCATCTGAACGATACAATAACACAATTAAAATGGTAATAAATTCTACGCGAAGTAAGTTGTTAACCTTCTTAATATTTCATTTTTGTTAGGTCGAAGCTTCGAAACGAGGCAACTGCATAAATAGTCAAGTGAAAATTTTTGAAGGAAGCTCTCGCACGAAAAATCATCTAGGGTAACGGACCACCATTCATCTCAGTTCCATTAGTCATCTCATATACGAAAAATCATTAGCTAGAGTGAGATCTGTTGTCTATGTTCGATAGATTGACTTCAACAGTATAATAAAGTTAGAAGCTTCGATTTTATTACAATTCATTGATTGAAAGTCTACTAATGAGAAGACTATTGGTACAATGGCCCTAGTATATGCAAACTACGAAACACTAGAGATCTTGCTGACCGTGTTATATCTGGTAGTCTGTGCTCATAACAGACCAGGTGCCTAACCGCTTCCAAGCTGGCTCATAACCTAACCGTTGGATTCAACATTTCAGACAGTCGGCCAACTTTATTGCTAACTAGAAAAAAAAAGATTTCACATCTAACCGAAAGCCGCAGCCACAGTAGTGTTAATATTGCACAAACCAGCCCAGCTAAAATATGCAATCACATGCCGGCCTCGCCGAGGAATACTGTCTGACATCCTTGTTTGCCAACGCCAGCGAGTTTGTCCAAGATTCGCCGAAACCGGTTTCACTTGACGGTAGCTGTACTTTAGCGATTCCATATGAGTTCACCAGATAAAACACCCACCGTGGCCGACAGTCCGGCTCTTTATGCTAACAAAAATTAATATTCAGTTTGAAGCCAAAATAGCACGACATTTCCTGGGGCAGCTCACAGTCTTAGCAAGTATGTCGCGGTATCAGACGTAGATAGGTCGCTATTTTCGCGCATTATCACCTCACCTGAAGCGCATAGTTTCTGACTGATATGGTAACCGAGCGATCGTAGGAACCCTTGGCCTCTGCGCGTCAGCTATTCGCCTTGACAACGAAGGCAACCAACGTTTCAGATTACTTGGGCTCATCTTTTCGATAGTCAATTTTCAGATTTTGCGGATGTCATCATTCGCTACATTTGGCTAATCGTTACTGGGCCAGAACAAAAAAAAGCGTGTGGTCTGCTGATGAGAGCTGGCTAAACTGGTTTGGCACTCATCGAAACCTGTCGACGATTCTTCGGGAATCCTTGTGTTAGTTCGAATTACTTTTCGGGGAATTCTGAATTCTGATCCGCTCAAACTGCAAGTCATTTATTTTGCGTTCGAAATCGAGAATGTTTGTATTTTGTGTATATTTTTGTAGTATATATATATATTTTGTGATGCTACTTCTAGACACCCAGAAACCTTGGAATTCCTCAAGAACGAATTATGAACTTCAGATATAAGGGTTTTAAATGCATTTCATCTTCATTGGAATTGATAGTTTGTACCAAAAATGTCCCTAGAAGAAATGAAATTTCACGAAAAAATCTTTGTCAGCACTTTGATTGAATTTCCGGAGTTTTCTTAATAGATCTCAGTAAAAAGTCTACAAATAGCGTTACAAAATTTTTCAGTATTTGACACGCAAAAATACCTTGTTGAACGATACCTAGGACTAACTTGCACAGTAGTATTTCCCTAGGACAGGATCAGACAACTGGCTTCTTTTTCCAGAAAAATATTTCTCTTCTTATTTCGGTTGCTCCCTGCTGTAAATAATAAATGCCTCGGGATCACTGTTGCCAGTAGAGATAATTATTCATTCTGAAAACTTTCTCCCCTTATAACATGCAATTATTTATCATTTGAAAACACTTAGACAAATGTTATATCGGTCAAAAATATAGCTCTGGATTCATTTTGATCAGATGTTTGTTTTGAAGAAAACGTTTAGTTGAAACAGCTCAATAAAATTTTTCTAAAACACTCAATTTTGGGTAATTAATTTTTGCAGTTGTATTAACTAAATTATTCAACATATTCTATTCGAGAAAAATAATAACATACAGAAGTATCCAAAGATTCGGTGCTATTCTCAACCAACATAATCAATATTCTCGTCCATATCACACTTCGTGATTTCAGGCTTTCTCTTTGTATCATCCAGTGATTGTTAAATGTACTCGTATACCTTCCGCATTGACATGACTTAAAAACAAATTAAACTTAAATCCTATTGAAATTAAAAATTTTGAAAAGATGACCCGAAAAATAAAATATCCAATTTCAAGCTACATTTGTTACCGACGATACTGACAACACTTTTTCTACCACCCTGCAGTAATATTGATTTCAACAACTTGTACTTGAATATGTCAATTCCAACCAATCACGAGCTGGTCCGAAATTGGTCCTAAAAGTGGATTAACAATTGTCAGGTCCTGTCCTAGGTATTTCCAACCTTTCTATAGTGATTCCTAGTTGGAGGTTATTTGATTGAATATGGAATTTTGTTTAATAGTTTGCGTTTAGTATGTACCAAAATCTGAAATCAGCTGTTTTTCAAAGAAAGGCGAATCTAACATTGACAGCAAACGGAGAAAAACATCGATGAATTTTTCGACTTTGGTTTTAAATCGTATTTATAAATTATTGCATATTCTCGAATCAATTTATGATTAGTCGATGAATTGTTAGTTAATCTTCAAAAGGCATGCAAATTTTACCACTTCCCTTCTATATCCACTGAATAAATCTACATAAAAATAGTTTCGCCCTTTTTCGATTTGTTTACTTTTATGCTTCCTGCGTGAATTATAAAGATACGCCCTTGCGCATTTTTCGTGAAATTGGCTGGTTTTCGTGACTAAGATCAAAGACATCATATTAACAAGATATCCAGCTCTCAAATTTCCCGAACAAATAATTGGCAACATCCTTTTTTGCGAGCATGTCGCCCTCAGGTGAGTCCGCATCGAATCTCATACATAGAAGTAGGGGAGAGAAATGTCAAATTCGTGCGCGCCAAAATAGCAGGGCTGCGCACCCATACAATTGACATGACATGTTGAATGAGACGCCGGGCGATGGCGTTGCTGAACTGAAGATTGAGATCGCTCCAAGCTGACAGGGTCTGCTAAGATTGTCAAGAGTATAGGACAATTTGAAATCATATGTTTGACGACAACACGTGAATAATCGTTTTTCTTACCCATATTTGTAAGGTTTTGCCATCTGCATTATTTCAAACTCAAGTAAATTGAAAAATTCTTCAAAAATGTTTCTAAATACATGAGATATGTCAAAACAATCACCATAACGCTATCTCGTGGTGACCACGCTGATTGGATTGTTCAATTGGTAGGAGAGAGTACTTCGATTTGTTTACTTTTGTAAGATTCGTCCTTCTTTGAAAAACAGCTGAAATGTCAAAACTAATTGAGCATGATTTCCACTTAGAGGCAGAGATGCCATTTATACAGATTTATTTGTATTATACAGATTTTTACATACGCATACAGAATACAGATTTGATACAGATTTCTTAAATTTAATACGAATCTCCCAAAAAGCAAAATAAAAACATTTTCGTATGAGCAATCTATTAGTATTTGATTGCAGTGACGAGAAGCAAAGTCTTGGTCTCATTGAACTTATCATTCTACAGCAATAACGTGTTGAAATAACATCTTTTAACATCATTCTATTGTTGAAATTTAATTTTGTTAGTGAATACAGATAAATACAGATCTTTTTTAGAGAGTAAAACAGATTTCCTATGAAAATATCGGGCATCTTTGCTTAAAGATGAGAACTTTTCTATATTTGAAGTGTTTTTGAAGTATTTTTTGATGAAATAAAATATCGCCTGTAAACAATATGAGAATTAAATTAACATACCGTTCAAAAAATTTGGGCAGAATTAGAATTTAACTTCTCGTTTTCACATGCCAAAGTGATGAAGCGGTGTTCAACTTTTCTGAAAATTAAACTGGAATCGGAAATCTTCATCATCATCACAAATCTGAATACAAGTGTATTGGTTTCTAAAATCAAGAAATTGTAATTCGAAACTCTGGAATTTGCAATACGATGATTTCGTTTCGTTCTGAGTGAATTTTTTTATTTAACAATATATTCTCAATCGAATCAATAAAAGATTATATTCTAAGCCGTATTTACAGCTTTTTTTCGTGCAGTGCATATGGAGAAATGTTTTATATATTTGGAGTTGTTTGATTCTGTGTACTGATTGGAAAAGTTGTCATATGTGTTAAAACAATTTTGTAGTGTATTAGTAACCTTATTTCTAACCGCAATGTTACTGTGATGTCCCTCGTGAATCACAAGATTGATCCATATTGATATATAATATATTTGGTTTGGATCTTCTTCTGAACTATCGAAATGATGAAGTGTATTAGTGTATATAAGAAAACTTCGATCGAACTTGTGATTCTGAACACTACGGAAATGAATATTGAGAAGAGTTCTCGGGAATTTGAGGAAAATTCTAGATACTGTACTAAATTAAAGATTTGATTTTGTATATGCCTATTCCTTCCGAGGCGACTAACATTGTCTACAAGAAATTCGTGCCGGTAATCTGATAGAAGAAGATCAAGTTCCTCTATTTCCGATACCTCCCGATCCGGAATACGGAAATCGTTGTAACCGAAGCAAGTAAATTTACCTGAGGGATTGTGAACCATTTAATTTGATTCGAAATGTTTGAAAATCAGTGTAGCCATCTTCGAGAAATCGTAGTACCTCCTGAGCTGGAAATCGTATCTGATTATCAAAAAAGAAGTTTTTATGGGATCTTATCGTTCTATCGATTTTTTTTACGAAAAACTTATTTTTGCGTCGAAATTTAGAAAATACAGTACATCGAAACAGTCCATTTTGCAGTACCAGTGGCGTACCGAGGAAATTTAGCGCCCGGGGCAAAATAAGAGATTTGCCGGCCCCATTGTTGGTGAAGCTGAACTTCATCTCCTGGGCGGGACTTGGGTGAGCAAAAAAAAAAAAAAAATCAATCATACTCTGAAGTTCTTATCAAACCAACGAACTGAAACATTGTTTTCTTGTTGGTGCAATCAACCAATAAATATGTTGATAAAAAGGAGCAAATTTTGAGGTAGAATTATTTAAATTTATTTCAATGATAATATTCAATTGTGCGTACAATTTTATCTGTCAAAATGCAAGGCATAACCATTTTCCACTTGTAAAATCATTTACAACATCGTTTGTTCAAGCGAAAAGGTAATTTTCGTGTTAGAAAAATCGTTTTCCACCTATGTTATTTAGCAGCATCCAAGATGAAACAATGAAAATTTTCAGTACTGTTTTTAAACATGTGAGAAAATGTGAATAAATGATTTTATTCCTTGCATACTTTGAGGAAAATCACCTCAAAGACTGTGCAGACCAAACCTATTCAAATATGCGATAGAATGATGAGAAATAGCTTTTTCCCGTCTTTTGATTCATTCCTCTAGCATTTAACATAACCTCAACCGAACCGAAACAAATTTCCGGATCACAATGTTGGTAATATGAAAAACTCAAAACTGATTGCACGAAACAGAAGAAACTAAGTTTTCTTCCAATTTTAAATGAAGAGTTTTTGTAACCGATCTCAAGATTCTACAAAATAATTGGAATAAAAGGTAAAATTCAATCGTCATCCTAAGAAAGGTTCCAATAATCAAACTTAGGTGGCGCGCCAGGTGGAATTAGTTTTATGTGAGATTGCCGATAAAAATATGAAATTGAACTTCAACCAAAGGTCCACAATAAAAGGGCCCAACTACAAATGAGAGACTCTCTTTTGTTTACTTTCTCTGTTTTAAAAATTACGGAACCTTTACTTCAGTTTTTTTAAGTTTCCAATATAAATTGAAAGTTTGTGGTTTTAACTTGAAAGTTTTGCGAAGTGAGAGTATAATATAATATCAATCAAGTGTGTGAGTGTCAAATATAATATCAATCCGGTAAATCGTGAAAAACAGTAAACAAAGAGAAACTGCCATTTGCATTTAGGCCCTTTTGTCGTGGGACTATTAAATTAGTTGCTTAAAACTAGGCCCATTTCTCTCCGTGTGAGTGATAATTAGGGCTATGAACCATTTCGCGATTAATTTTAACTTTTGATTAAAATCTGACACTCGAGCGGTTAATTTGATGTTGTCAGAAATAACCCTGCTCGAGAGAATGGTTATTTTTAACAAATCGATGGTTATTTTCCGACACAATTGAAATTTCCAGTGAAAAATAAACTTAAATAACTTTCCGTCCGTCAAATTTTGAAATAGGCCGCAATTTCAAGTCAATTTAACTACTCGACACAAAATAACCACTCAACTGTGCGATTTTAAGCAAAAGTTAAAATTAGTATTTCGCGACGGTTCATAGCCTAAGTGAATAGTATTCCAGTAGTATAGTGAATAAAACTCAAACAATTGGATGAATGTTATTTACTATTGAGTAGACACACTTTTCAGTATATTTTAAGTAAAAATCTACTGGGAAGAACTTTAAATTAGATTATTAAACAGAATCCCGATGGTTGCTGCTGCATTCATTCTCTGGACTTTCGATGAGTTTTTTTTGTCGGAGTTGCACACAACGTTGTGCCAAGCTTTTCGAACATGAAGACTGGAGCTTTTCGGACATGCGAGAAAAGGTTTGTTCCAGTACCAGAAGATTTTGAATATTCAACGGCTTTAAAGTGTCGCCATATTTTCTTGAAAGTTTTTTTTTCAGTTGTTAGCATAAATTAAGTACAAAATGTTGGGTTTTCTTTGAAGCAACTTTCATCAACAAAGTTTGTATTGGTAGCCCGGCAAAACTTAATTCATCACGCGTCGGAGTTCGTTTCGTACTGTCAAGCTTTCGATTGCTACGTTGCTTACAATCTTTTGTGCAATGCAACGACCATTCAAACCGATTTTAACCGCATGGCTTGCATGACTGAAGTAGGAATTGTTTGATTCAATGTTAAGTTTTGATTAGTACTGATCGAATGTTGCTTGGATTCATCGAACAGCCCTTACTTACCTGTCACTTCATGGAAATCTTCTATGTCATGGTTTGCTGTGCTGTTAAAATTTTGCTCTGTTAAGAAATGACAACTTTTAAGTTTAAATGACAAATAGCATCGGTGCTGTAGAAGATTTGAAACAATGTTCAAATGGGAAACGAGTTCAAGCCGACCGTTTCCACGTATGTCGATTACACGTGCGCACTCTCATCGCATTCTAGAGTACGTCAGTAGAGAGATCCTCCAGTGGGGGATTTATGTATACAGCAAATGTTTACTCATTTGACTCACCTTCAACCAACTGCATGATTCCGCTTGATCACTCCCGGAGTTTACACCTCGATTCGTCATAGCCCCCTGCCGGTGGTGTGTCAGGTGCCTAAGGATGGAAAATCACATATCCTTGAATCCGCCGTCGACGTCAAGCGTGTCGAGAGGTGAGTTGGCGAATTACAAACAGCGGAAAGGCAGTGCGCTGCAACGCGGTGATTCATCGTACCATGCAACGCAACAAACGTCGCGCGACTGAATGTATTGTGATTTTCTTTGTAATTTTTAATAGCGAAGCAAAATAGTGAATTGGTTTAACAAAAAATCATCATTGCTATGAGACAGTGCCAATATAGACTATCTTAAGGAGAAATATTCTGCGGTGAACGTTTCAAGATAAGAGATTTAAAACAGATAAGAGATTTAGAAGTTTTCGGTTCTACCGATGAGGTCGTGACAGTTCCAATCTAGTGTGCAGTGTATCTACTGTCGGAATCTCAGCACCAAAAATAGCGTTCCGTTCTTCGAAAATGGGAAGCAGTTGCCAACCGCCCCTGCAAAGAACGAAAAAAAAACCCGATGATTCCATGATCTCGATCGATTTGCATATCTGAAACATCGCAAAGCCGAAAGAAAAGCCATTATGCATAACCGTGGAACGAATTAGCATGTTCGTGACGAGAGCGGTGCTGAACGATTCCGGCCCTCCCAGGTGATTACCTAATATTGAATCGACAGACGGTACCATAAAGAAGATCCGCTTTTAGAGACCTCAATACACTGACAGTAAAGTACGCACACACACACGCAAGATTTTTGTGCGTGGTGACGTCTTGAGCTTGGCAATGAACCTGATGCGGATACAAACAGGTGAGTGATTTCCGCGTACGGTTCGTACGGACCGAAAGCATGGTCTCCATCGGGTATAAGGAGAATTATGTGATATACATGATGAGGAAACCGTCCGTCGATAAGCTCAGGTGTGGCATCCGTCCAGAATTCGCACGTAATTATTGCCATACGAAGGACAGGTTTTTGACCAGGTGCGTGCCGATGTGAGCAGTTTTGTTGATTCTACCGGTTGACCCATGGGCTGTCCTGATATGAATATGGTAAGATGACTTACGAAGGCTGTATTTCTCATTTGCGGTGCCGAAATGATGAAAAATAAGTCTATTGATTCGTTGACTACGACGCAATCATAAAAGTTTCACTCTCAGGGACAAAGCAATCTTCCAATATTCGAAGGGAAATCTTAGGCCGTGAACCATCTTGCGAATTATTTTAACTTTTAGTAAAAATTTGACAGTCGAATTTAACTACAATTGCGGCACATTCCAAAGTTTGACGAATGGAACGTTATTTGCGTTCGTTTTGCACAGAAAATAAAATGACATAAGAAGAACTTCGAGAAAAATTTACTGCGTTTGACAATGTATTGAAACTTTTCAGTGGGGTATTTTCTATAACTGAAATTAAAAGACACAAAAGTAATTTTCACCAACATTTGAAATTGGCATATTTTGAAAGTTTTTTTTCAGTGTCGGAAAACAACCATCGATCTGTCAAAAATAACCATACTTTCTAGCAGGATTGTTTTCGACAACGACAGAATCACTGCTCGACTGTCAAATTTTAATTAAGGCTGTGAACCATTTCGCGGTTAGTTTTAACTTTTAGTTGAGATCTGACACTTGAGCGGTTATTTTGTGCCGAGTAGTTAAATTTCACTAAAACTGCGGCCCATTTCAAAATTTAACCGACGGAAAGTTATTTGAGTTTATTCAACTAAAGAATTAATATTAGAATTTTCATTGCAAGATTTTTTTCAGTGTCGAAAAATAACCATCGATCTGTCAAAAATAACCATGCTCTCGAATAGGGTTATTTTTGACAACATCAAATTAACCGCTCGAGTGTCAGATTTTAACCGAAAGTTAAAATTAACCGCTCGAAATGGTTCACAGCCTAAAAGTTAAAATAATTCGCGAGATTGTCCACAACCTTAATCTGTTCAATAAAACTGAAACCGGGCGAGGTCATTTGCTTTTGAATTCAATTGAATTCCGACTCTGAATTCCAGAGTTTTACGGTAAGTTTATTGCACAGTTTTGTGGAGATTTTAAAGTAATTTACCGTGCAGTTTTTCGAGTAGATCTCCGAGAAGTATTTCGTGTTGACTTTTGCAGCAGTTTTTTTTTTTCATATGAAAGGTAGTACCAAAACTGCAGTTGACTTCGGACAGTGGAGTTTATCGGGCAGTTTTTGAAGCACTTTAACGAACAGTTTTTTCTTGCTGTGGTTTCGAGTAATTTTTTTAAACAGTTCTTTGTATGGTTGTCGGAGCAATTTTCCGAACAGTTTTTTTTTCAAATGAGTGAGTATTGTGACTGCATTACTTGGATTCCCGAGTTTAACGGGCAGCTTTCTAAGGTTGGGAACCATTTCGCGAATGATTTAAACTTTCGGTTAAAATTTGACATTCCGATAGTATTTATTATCGAGTAGTTAAATTTAACTAAAATTACGTCTCAATTCAAAGTTAGAAGGATGGAAAGTTATTTGGGCACTGAAAATAAAATGATAATAGGTGGTTTAATAATTGCAACACAGAGAACCAGTCACGTACCCAGAGGGGGGGCCCGAGGGGCCCTGGCCCCTCCCGAAATCAAAAACAGATGTATAATTATTTAGAAGGTCTCAGACATGTGTTACAGAAATAACAAGACTGTAAACCTAAAGAAATGTAATACAATATCAAGTCCAGTGGAAAAGTTTAAAGTGTCTGTTAAAAACACTCGTAAAAGGCACACCGAGAATTAAGTACATCAGCAATCTTCAGTAACATTATTTTTTTTATCTTTGGGCCCCTCCCGAAACGAAATCCTGGGTACGGGCCTGCAGAGAACGTAAGAACAACTTCGAGTAAAACTTGCTTCGTTTGATAATGTATAGAAACTTTATGTTTTGTTGTTCTTTTACTGTAATAAGCATAAGTTTTATAAGAAATTACAAGGTAATTTTCATTTTAAAAAAACTGAAATTAGATATTTTTTCTGTGTCAGAAAAAAACTACAGAACTGTCATGCTCTCGAGCATGGTTATTTTTGACCAAAAAACTGCTCGACTGACAAATTTTAGCTAAAAGTGAGATGATCCACAGCCACAGCAGAGTACTATTTTTCTAAAAGTTTGTTAACAGTTTTTCGAAAAGAACATTTGAAAAGTTTTTTTATTTGACTTTCTAGCAATTTTCGAGCAATTTCACGAGTAATTCTTTGACCAGGTTTTCGAGTAACTTTGCATATATTTTTTTCGAACAACTGTTGAGTAAATTTTAAGGCGGTTTTTCGAGCACTTTTTCGATCAGTTTTTGGGTAAATTTTCGAGGAGTTTTTCGTGTTATCTTTTCCAGCAGTTTCTTTCATATGGAAGGTAGTTTATAATAACTGCTATTGGTTTTTATAATAACTGCTATTGGTTTTTTGAAACGCGACTTCGTATCTCAGGGGAGTTTTTCTGGCAGTTTTTGAATCAGTTTACCGTACAGTTTATTGACCAGTTAGTTAGGTTAGTTTTTTTTCAAGTAGACTATGCATAGGTTTTCGAAGAGTATTTTCGAATAGTTTTTCGAGCAGTCTTTTGAGTAACCTTTCGAGCAGATCTTCAAGGAGTTTTCGTGTTTTTTAATCATGTGGGGTTCATGAAGTTGACCAATAACTGTTATTGGGCTGTTTATCGGGTACTTTTTTTAGTAGTTTGTGAGCAGTTTTTCGAAGAGAATCCTTGAAATTTTCGAGCAATTTTTCGAGTGATTCTTCGAGCAGGGTTTCGCGTAGTATTTCATATAGTTTTTTTTAAACAATTTATGAATAGTTTTTCGGGAGGTTTTTTGAGCAGTTTATGAGTTAATTTTCAAGTAATTTTTCTTTTTTCAGCAACTTTTATTGTATAGTTTCCTTGATTAGTTTTTTGAGTACTTTTTCGAGCAGTTTTTGAGTAAATTTCCAAATAGTTTTTCGAGCAGATCTTCAAGCAGTTTTTCGCATTATCATTTCCAGTGGTTTTTTCATATGGAAAGAAGTGCATGGGGTTTTATAATAACTGCCACTGTTTTTATTAAATGCTATATCGAATTTCTAACTTTATTGGGCAGCTTTAAAGCATTTTATCTGTTGTGAAATTTGTCGTAGTTTTAAAAGCAGTTTATTGGGTAGTTTTTTCGAGTAGTTTATGAACAAATTTTTCAAGAAATTTTTTTGTAGTTGTTCGGGCAGGTTTTTGTAAAGTTTGTTCGAATAGCTTTTTGAGCAATTTTTTTAGTAGTTACGAGTAGGCTTTCGAATAATTTTTCGTATAATTTTCTTTCGAACACGTTTTTAATAGTTTTTGAAGCGGTTTTGGAAATACTTTTTCGAGCAGTTTTTGAGGGAATTTTCAAGCAATTTTACGAGGAATTTTTCAAGGAATTTTTCGTGTTATCTTTTCAAGCAGCTTGTTCATATAGAAGGTAGTGGAGTTGAATGATAACTGGTATAGATATTATTCAAATGCGACCTCGGATTTCAGAGTATTTCAAGCAGCTTTTCAAGCAGTTTATTGAGCAGTTTATCGGGAAATTTTTCTGAGTTGATTTTCGAGTACTTTTTCGAACAATTTCTCGAGTATCTTTTCGAGCAGGCTTTTGAGTAGTATTTCTAGCAATTTTCCAGGGTAGTTTTTCGTATAGTTAACTTTACGCAGTCTTGCCGAGAGTTTTCTAAAGAAGTTTTTCCTACCAGTTGTTTTGAGCAGTTCCTCGTATTGTCTTTTCGAAAACTTTCTTCATATAAAAAGTTGTGCATGGAGTAGTATAATAGCTGTTTTCCGGAAATAATCAGGAAATTTTTAAAGCAACTTATCGAACAGTTAATCGGAATTTTTGAAGCATTTAATTGGGTTACGAGCAGCTTATTGGGCAGATTTTTTGACCACTTTGATTTCCAATTGTCCAGTGGCGTCTCGTCCTCGTGTGCTTCTCGTGCACTGCACAACCGGTCAAATTCAGTCAAATTATTTTTTAGATTTTCAATTTATTTCTCAATCGTTATCTTTCATTTACAACGGACTGTTATAACTGATTTCATACAACATAAGCAGTACACAACCCGTAAATGTCGTCACGAGACGCCACTGCAATTGTCGGTTCTAGAAATTTCAATTCCCGAAGAGTCTGAAGTTGAATTCACATTGAGTTCTCAAACATATCCCAGGAACTTCCAACTTCAATTTGTATAATATTATGTTCGTGCAATGATGAATACATCTAATTACAAATCACGAATAGAAACCAAAATATCCTCAGGAAAGCCAGCTTCAATTACAGACTGCTTCGCTAATCTGGCGAACAAGTTTCCCCGTACTCGAGGAGCCGAGTGATGGCCGTCGTAACAATGAAACGATACTTGCAAAGTGCCAATTGACATTCGGGGTGAGGGCGAACCAGGCGTAGCGTCATTGTTGACTCCGTTTCGTCACGCGGCACGCTGTGATTGCACATCGATGGATCGGCCTGCATCAGTGGCGCAGAGTTGCCAACTTGATACAGTTTTTTTTTATTTTCGATAGTCTGTGATGATGAAAATATACAAACATCTGAGAGAATCAGTGTGAAATATCCAGTGTCAGTCAAAGTTCGTGTTTTCATCAGACTTCAGCGAAAAATAAATCTGTGTAGTTGAATGGCAAAAAAAGTAGTGACCATGGCAACCCTGCTGGAAAGATGCAAGTTGTCACCAGGGAAATATTCACCACGGCAGTTAAATAGAAGATGTTTGCAGAGTGGTGTTTGCAGTCGTCGTTGAAAGCATCGCAAACATTGAATCCTAAGGGTGCTGATTTTTTCTCCAGAACAGAAAAATCTACAACAAACTCATAAAACAATAAAATCATTCATATGATGACACTCATTCGACCAGGCGTGGATGGTGGAGATCAGGGAGCTATCGCCTTGCCCACGCAGGTCGGACAAATATTGAAATCTGTCTGGGGTTGCTGCCTGAGCCAACGTAAATCTCTAATCAAGTGCGAACCTTTGGAACCAAAGGCCGAAAACGAAAATCATAACCTTAAAAGGGGGCGTGTTCTTCCAATTGTGGCATACATGCAAAAGCTTTTCGACCATAACCTGCAAAAAATCATGAACTGTCTATTTAGCCATTGCAAACCGGGTGTGAAGATCACTTTCGTGTTACTTCACGACACCGTAGGCCCCAAATGAAGAGGATTCCATCGAGCGCACGAGCAACATTATGACATCCACCAATGCACACACTGTCGTAAAAAAAAGTGACGCTTGAATTGGTTCAATGTCAAACGGAGTTTCGGTGCGCAACTTTCGATGCGAGGCGCGATTTGGGTGTCGAATTCAAAACACGTTTCACCAGGTCCGAACCAACTGCCAACTGGAGACAGCACGCTCATGCATAAGTCATCATACGAATGCAGAAATTTGACATTGCCTGTTTCTTGGCACCCAGCCGTCGTGCAAAACGCAGCCTACTATTGCGAACAACAGCTGATGGTGCTCCATCCGTGCAGCGCATCAATTCGTATGCTCGGTGGATCAAATTCAATGTCAACTTTCGTAAGCTTATGTGAAAATATTCGTGATGTGAAACGTGTGTGGTTCTTGAAATGCGTGTTGTTGACATGATCTCGACCGCGATTGGACACGAGGTTGTAGTAATCTGGAGTCTGCATCAGTACATGAGAATGCTAAGCTCTTTCGTTTTTGCGATATTGAGAAAGATCTGATATGATATATCATATGGGAGGGAATTTAAATGTTCAATGCATAAATGCAAATAATTATTTAAAAAAAACTGGCAACACCAGCAGCGTTTGACTCATACTTCAAACGAATAATGAATAGAAAGTTAAAGTATATTATTTTTATTTTTGACATTGGAACTGTACGAATAAATAAAACTAAAAGTATTTTCTGGGGATGCATTTGTTTGCCTTTCGGTTCTAGTATCCGTATTCCATTCAAATTTCGAGCCTCTGAACAGCGATGCCAACCCTCCGGATTTATCCGTACACGGAAAATAAAACCTATCTATTATTTGACATCTTTCTACTTAATTTTGAGTTCTTTTGGATCTTTTCTTTCATTCACTCCTTCCATTGTTGACAAAATACAAAGAGCAAAGTCACCCAACAGCGAGAGTTTCGTTCAATAAGCTAAAATTAAGTAAACCGCATCAACCTGAAATTGAGTCAATACGACTCAACTGTAGATTAAATATAACTTGCCATAGAGTAGATATAACTTATCTTTAAGTATTTTTTTCACGTGTCTTACGGAAACTACCTAGAGCCCTTCTACCTAAAATTTGGTTATTGAACGGAACCCCATATTGGGTGGAATGTACTTAAAATTAGGTTGTTTTGAGGTTCCGTGTAGATCTACGGATTTCCGTCTTTTCTACGGATCTACGGATGAACCTCTTGAGATCTACGGATTTTGCATTATTTCTTCAGAAATCTCCAGATTTGTCATCGCTTCTTTTCTTCAGATCTAAGACAAGACCTGACATCTGAGGGGGCTGCTTTTGTTCCAAAATGGACCAGTTTCTGATTGGCTGATTTTGATGTTGCCACCTGCACATTGTGAAAAGAAAAAACTTTTGCAGGGTACGCGAGCAATGATGCCAAGTATAAAGAAAATCAGAAAACAAATTTATTAAAATGTATAATTTTAGCTCACCAATGAAAATGAAAATTTTCGGAGAATGTTTCACTTTTTTTTCAATCTCATTGGTAATAAATGTTTATAGTAGCAGGAATGTGTAATTAAAAGTGGTATCAAGCCGTTTTTTTTTAGTGAATTAAAGTGTAACCAAAAAAGATTTGTTAAATTAGTGTAAACTCGAAAGTGTGTTTAGTTTTACGAGAAGAATGAACTGCTGTGTTCCACACTGTGGTCACATTAAGCACTTCTATTCAAACCTGATTATTTCCGGTTTCCAAAAGATCCGGTAATACGTCAACAATGGATTCGATTTTTCGTTCAACATGAGATATCTCGTGTTTTGTCATCAAAGCTCAATTAATTGTTTTTAAGCATTAATATATAATAAAGAAATGCATTCACCAAAACATGTTTTATGTTTATTTCAAATCAAAAACCTAAAGTCTAAAAATTTAAATGTAATATTTTTTTCCTAGCATAGTTATTAAAAAAATCTGTAAATATGGCTACACTGTAGCCGATACGCTGGTATTTATTCCACAGGGCGAAAATGACGAGGATGATTCGGAAGGAAAAAATAAGAAGCCAGTTGTCAGGTCTTGTCTTAGCTTCAGATAGCTACGAGAAATAATTAAATCTCGCGTTTTTTTTCTGATTACGGCCAATAATCCAGTTGACAAAATTCACTTTGAAGAGAAATTCTGAATGACTGATTGGCGCTCACTGGTACGATTTATTAATTTTAGTTGGTTTGACGTAAAGCCGCCATAACTAAGTTCAGTTTTTGCAATGACTGAGCGGAAACTTATATTGGAGAAGCCGAATGAATGAAAAACTAACTGAAAAGGTGATTTATTGGAAAAATATACACTCAGAGACAGGACTCGAACCTGCGTTCTTATGCATTCCGTGCATACGCGCTACCATTTCGCCCCTCTGAATCTTGTTATAGACATTCTAAAACGTGTGAGCAATCCACGCCACCAGTGTTTTTCAATGAAAAAGCTACCAGCTGGAAAAATGTGGCTGGCAGACATTCTGGTGACCGACTGCCTCACCGCTGCCAGGTATACATCTCAAACGATACAACCGTATCCACCAGGATTTTTCCACATTGAAATCTTTGACATTTTCAGCGAAGGTGAGAAGATAAAAACGCTCGGCTAACTTAGATACAGGCGACTTTGTTTTGTCAAATTGGATTTGACAACCGTCACTGAATCAATTTTGGTAGCTGCACAGGTAGCCAAAACGCTATGCGGGCATTAGAGAGTAAAAGTTAGAATCAAATAAACGGTATGGCATCTGTTAGTGTAAAAAATTGGTTTAGGCTCGCCATCATTGCCAGAATGACACTAGTTATTCAATACCGAAGTTTAAGTTAATCTGTATGATTTACTCATACTGATTTACTTACTAGTTCCACTGTGATTGTTTAATCGAATTTTCTTCGACCTTTCGAGAATAGCATGATTCTGATATAATGCCAAACAACCCAAAGACCTGTTTCTGGCTTGAACGGAGTTGAGCTGAAGTTGAACGAAATGCAGGATCTGAGCGCACCGAGAATGCACCAGAAGATTGCGTAAAAGATCAGATCTCAGCCGTTCGGTCGCGTACTCAGCTTCACCAAGGCTGCACGCTGGCAGCGCCGTGGCCGGGCCTAGGATCATCTACGGTGGTGGACTACGGCTACGTGAGGGGGGTGTCAATAACTCTCAATCATCTCAGCCTCAGTATATTATAGACGACGAGGACGCTGCGAACACCTCTCCATTCATCCATCTCGGTAAAGTCATACCGGAGAACACAGAACAGGTATCAGACTCGGGCTCTCTAATGGGCAGACTGGCTCGGTATGCTTTTATTGCTACAGTGACCTCCGGCTGGCGAGCGAGAACCATTTTTACGATAATTACTGTCCGCGTCCGGAACGGTGCGGCACCGACCGGCGGCGGTGGCGGTCGGTGGTCTGCTGGCCTCGACGTTCGTTCATATGAGTACGGAGTTTATTCGGCCAAGTGGCGAATTGTTTTTCGGCACTTTAACGGGTAATTTGGTTTATCCTTGTTTCGCACGAAAATCCGCACTCATGCTCTTTTTTATGCTCAATTATACTCGAGTGAATCATTTCGGAATGAAATGGATGGCGGTAGTTTTTGTGAGTTTTGGAAAGACGTTTGAAAGATAATTAACTGGTGAAGGTTCCACGGTAATTGATCTTGTCAAGAATGTTTTACTTACAAATTTTAGTCGTCTCGATTTTGAGCTGCCAATATTTCTTTCGAAATCTGTGCAACCGGCATAACACCACTCTGCTATTGTGGAATGTGACGTTTAAAATGCGCATACTGCGATCTCCGTCTTCTTCACTTAAAAATTAACCGTTCATGTCAATTCGTCTCGATACCAACACAGTTTAGTTAAATTTACAATACTTGCAACTGCAGTTTGTCTATCGGAAACCCATCGAAACCATGTCGAACAACTGCAACCATAAAAACAAACAAACCGTAAATAAACAATATTGCAACGAAACTCGCTCGATCTGGAAATGAAAGGGTTTACTGAAAGCATCTAAACCAGGAAGCCACAGGTGTTTGTCATTTTTTTTGTACATGCCAATCATGCGACTTTGAACTTCCACCATCATTACACACAAAGCTGCCCGTGAACTGCGACGCTTCTCAGCAACTTATCACGATCTTAATTATTCATATCAGGCCTATATAGCCGAGCGTGGTGTTGTAATTGGCCGAGATCAAAATAATGGCCTTTTATCGCCGTACAACCTCAGCATCTACTTAAATTCTACCCCCCCTGTTTAGCTGTGATAGGGCACGTGCGCGTGGGCAGGAAGAGGCGTCTCAGCAACCATTGCCATTGCCTGGGAACAAACGGCCGGCGGCACACCGGCCGTGAGGGTTAAATGCAAATCATTCCGGCTAGTGCGAAACGGCGACGCTTGACCAGTAGATGCGCTCGGATTCCTGAACACGTAGTTCACTGCAGATCCCACCTGCGGCGCATTTCCTGCATTCCTCCAGTGTGTGTAGTGTCTTGATAAGAAGGAGGAAGTTTTTTGTCCGCATTTTTTGTTTTTCGAAACTATGAGTAAGGGATTTTTCATTAATGGATTTGAATCAAAGATGTGTGGTTAATGCAAATGGTGCACAATTGCCCGATAACAGATCGTTGGACACAGTCACAGTCAGATATGCCAGATATTTTCAGAGTAAATCTGTATTACCCTGTATAAAAAATCTGTATATATCTGTATTCACAAATGAAATGAACTTCTACAACGAAATGATGTTGTACGCTATCTCAATAGATTATGGTTACAGAATGGGAGTTTCAATGAGCATTTATTTTTTATCTTCCTAGTTCACAGAAAAATGTAAAGACGAAATTCAATATGAACGGTTTTTCAACCACAATTAAATTTCAATTCCATATACTTTTCTAGATTTAAAAGTTGACTCTCAGGCCGCAGACAGAATAAACGCAAAAAGCTGAACCGAGCTGGTGAATGACATTAGCAGACCAAAAGAGGGAAGCATACTTTCAGTAAGCCAAAAGGGCCCTATTAGAGTGCAAGCGATGAATCTGCTCAGCTTTCTCTCTGACAAGGTCCTTTTAATTTACTGTAAGTGCAGTTACTCGCCTTGGTCAGTACCAAGTTTGGCTCTGCTTTCTCGTGCTCACTCTGTCATATTGTAATATAAATGTTTTTTTTTGTGTTGATCGCCAAATATCTGCACACAAATTTTTACATTAATTTGTGATTTGTCCGTTGATTAATAAACTTCCATCTCGTCACTGCAATCAAATACTAAAAGATAGCTCAGACGAAAACAGTTTAATTTTCCTTTATTACTTCTTGTGAATTCTGTAATAAATTTTGGGAATCTGTATTAAATTTGTATTCTGTATTAGATCTGTATGAGGATGTAAAAATCTGTATTATACAGATAAATCTGTATAAATGGCATCTCTGTTCACAGTTTAACCAAAGAAACTCAAGATAGAGTGGTCTGCAATTTCTCATGCATCAATTGAATAGGAGCCCTCGATCAATTCGGTTCATCGCAGTCACGTACCCAGAGGGGGGGCCCAAGGGGCCCGGGCCCCTCCCGAAATTAAAAACAGATATATAATTATTTAGAAGGTCTCAGACAATAATGTAATACAATAACAGTTCCAGTGGAGAAGTTTAAAGTGTACGTTAAAAACACTCGTAAAAGGCACACCGAGAATTAGCTACATAAGCAATCTTCAGTAACATTATTTTTCATCTTTGGGCCCCTCCCGAAACGAAATCCTGGGTACGGGCCTGGTTCATCGTCAGTTTCAGTCTAATCATCGTTTGAAGCAGAAAAACAAGCGTCTGATCGCTTCATGCGCCGTAACTATGACAAAGTTTGTTTGAGTTTGAAAAAATATTAAGTTATATGTTATGACCAATATTGAGCAATTCGACTGCATATCCAGTGGTTCTTATAATAAGAAAGTAAAAATGACTTAGAATAAATTTATTTAAAGGTTAATTTAGTCGATATAGAAATTTCTTTAGATCTTCCACCGAGGGTACAATGTGCTAGGGAATGGGGAGAAAGCAAGGGTGGGAGCATCAAACGGCTGCCAGCCAGAGTTGTCATTCTAAAAACGGTGTTTCAACTAGAAAAATCTGTGTACCATCTGTTTTGCATATTTTCAAACATAATCTGCGAAAATCTGTGAAAAACATTTTGAAAATCTGCCATTTTTATGAAATACGTTTTATGAAATACATTAGTGGAATCTGTTCATCTGTTAATTTTGATGAAATTTGTTTTATGTGACACAGAATCTGCGTGGCAAAATAGGTAAAAAAATCTGTGGTTTTACTGAAAAATCTCTGAATATGGTAACTATGCTGCCAGCACCGATCCAGTGACCAGTGTTGCCAGATTTTCTCCGCTTCGCCAGATACTCTAACTAACCAGATCTTTTGTCAGATTTTACAAATTTCATCAGATTTTGCAAATTTTCCCAAATTTTGTCAGATCTCACCAGATATTTATGGTTTTGGCCTCTGTACGGTAGGTGGTGAGACTTTTTTTTGCTCACTGAAAATGAAGCCCGGTTAATTTCCTTATACGTAGTTAGATACAGACAAATCCAGATTAAGTTTTGCGTCAGAGACAAATTTTTGAAAAATAACATGGCAACTCTGCCAGTGACGGCTGCAGAAGACGGACCTTCTACACACTAAAACTCCATTTCGCTATTCGGCCATTTTATTGAGAAAACTTTTGGTATATGCATTTTTTTACTGAAATTATGAGATTCATAAATGATGTTTGAGTTTAGTAAGCTTTTCTAGAAAATATTTATTTTTTGTAAAACAAGTCCCTGAATATGTCAAGATTACCCTTTTACCTCCATTCTGCTATATATCTAGCATTTCATTTTTCGATTTTGTAAATTTTTGTGCCATTGTTAAATTGTGATTTTGAAATTATTTTTTTTTGATAAATGGTATTTGCTTTTCAAATCAGTTAAAAAGTGTATTTATTACCATGTGTTTATGAGCAACTGTTTGTTAACACCATATGTAGGTAGAGCTATTGTATAATATTTATGCAAAAAGGAAGGTGGGTTATAGAAGTTGAGAAATCCTGTGTTGCAAGCTATTAAGCATTGGATTTTTCATAATCCAATATAACGAATGTATTTTGTCTCTTTTAAAAACCTGTTTTAATCCACCTAGTGGTGTAATGATGCCTTTCTCATATCAATCATACTATCATATATAATACTGTGGTATTCTTCAAAAAAATTTTCTTTGATTTTTAAAAGAATAACCGAAATCGATTTGTTTGACCGTGTACTGATAAAAACTATCAATTGGAAAAACTTTTTAAGGGTTTTTCCCATTTTCAGTGATGGTATACAATTTTTAACCCACTTTACCCTATAATTCCGGATCCGGAAGTCGGATCCGCATGAAGTTCATTAATTACGTATGGGACCACAGGACCTTTCATTTGAACCTAAGTTTGTGAACATCGGTCGCGCCATCTATGAGAAAAGTTAGAAAACATATTTTCTTTTTCTGCATATTTTACCCCATAATTCCGGAACGGGAAGTCGGATCCAAATAATATTCAGGAATGTTGTATGGGACTACAAGACCTTTTATTTGAATCTAAGTTTGTGAAAATCAGTTCAGCCATCTCTGAGAAAAGTTAGTGCACTTATTTTCACAATTTTTTGCACATTTTACCCCATAATTCCGAAACCGGAAGTCAGATCCAAATAATATTCAGGAATTTTGTATGGGACCACAAGACCTTTTATTTGAATCTAAGTTTGTGAAAATCGGTTCAACCATCTCCGAGAAAAGTTAGTGAAAAAAAACGTTACATACACACATACACACAGACATTTTGCGTACTCGACGAACTGAGTCGAATGGTATATGACACTCGGCCCTCCGGGCCTCTGTTCAAAAGTCTGTTTTCACAGTGATTGCATAACCTTTCTATATGAGAAAGGCAAAAAGAAAAATACACAGATAAAAATATTTTGTGAATTTACATCAATGGAAAGTTTCTTTACGCTTTTTTATTTTTCAATATATTTCGAAAGGAAAACTAAGCGTTTTTCGAAGAAGTTGGTCCGATGAATGTCCAACAAATCGCCCAATTCGGGACTTTCGTTTGCTGATTTCGAAACCGACCACTGAACCGGGCGCCACTTTTTTCGTTTAACAAATCTGGCAGGCAGGCAGGAAAACTGTTTAGTTATTTTCAATATGGGGAGTTAGAACCCCGTTGAACTTGTTTAATAGGGGAATTTTGAACGTTTCTCACTACGTATTTTTTAGAATAAACACTAATTACCTGTAGAATACTTCTACTCCGAGTAAAATAACAACACATGTTCTTTTCATATGAAGAAAACATTCAATTTTCACAATAATTTCGCAGGAAAAAAATTGTTTAAGGAAATATTGCATTGTTTGTAATTATTTCCGCAATTGATATTCGATACCTATATTGCTCTATGTGATAATATGCTAACATCATCATTTTCTTAATTCATAAAGTATAACATAGAAGGCGCTGAGTTATTTAAAGTTTTGTGTTTGAAAGCCAATAGTGTGGTCTGAAGTTTCTCATATATCAGTTTAATAGGACCGCTCGACCAACTCTATTCATTGTCAGTTTTAATCTAATTATCATTTGAAGTAAAATAGCAAGAGTCTGATCGCTACATGTACCGTACCTATGACAATGTTTGCTTATGTTTGGAAAAATATCAAGTAATATGAGCGTTATTTAGCAATTTTACTGCATATCAGTTGCGTTTGTCTTATCCCACGAAGCATTAAAGTCAATAGAAGCAACAAATCATTTTGTGCTGAATGTATATACGCAAAGAAAAAAATTGTAAAAGTAACCAATTCGAGTTTTACACGACTTTTTAATTGAAATATTGACAACTGAAAATTAGATTTGAAATAGCGAATATTACTGCTTGAAACTAGAAAACATGATAATGAATTTTCTCAGTTTATTTCAATCAATACTTTGATAATAATAACAAATATTTTACTCGTGCGTTCATGTCAATTTCTTGACAAACAATTTCACAGTAAATTCAATTTGAAAAATTAGTTTTGAATGAACGAACTCTAGGTAAAGTTATTGATTGTAGTGATTTAAATTTACAAACGTTTCAGTTGAAACAAATGAACTTAAATTTAGTTTTTTCAATTACCGCTTTTGTTTGCTAAAATCATATACTTTTGATTGTTTTTAAGAATAAAATGATTTCTTTCCAACTATCTTGCACGGTAATTTCTGATACTACTTTTATTTGAAGCTATTTTCGTTTCCCAATTCTTGATGATCGAATATTCACATACCACAATTAAGCTCTGGTATTTGAATTAGTGTCCAATGATTCGGTGCTTCACCAGTCCGGTCAAGATCTCAAGATCAAGAAATTGTCGGATTTCGAGTATTTGTATCTGAAACGCGACCCGAACCCGAAACCGACGGGTATTGGTCGGGTACCCATTCTACCTTTGTCCTACTTCAATTCGAGCTAAACGTACTGCCAAAACGGATCCGTACAAGTGTGAATACACGCAATGAAACGTGTGGAAGAATATTAGCTTCCGTGCATGGAACGGTGCCGTCATTGAACCGAACCGAAGAAGTGTAAATAGACCTTAAACCCGCACAGAAGCAAGTGAAGATTTTGACGGTTTTATAGCCGTTTGCGGTTCTTACTGATCCTCTGAGTCATTGCAATTTGTAATTCATAGGATAACATGAAAATGAAAAATCATGGAATCAATTGAAACCAGTTTTTCTCGCGTGTTTTCTTAAATATAAGCATAGCACTTAGCACTTACAATCAATCGATCTGCCCAGTTTCTTCCGATTCTCATTTCTAAATTCAAAAAAAAATTGGCCGAACTTTCAAGATGATTCATATCCTAAATCACCAAACATTGTGCGCTACGAGACTATGATTTTTTCGTTTCTATGCAACCTAAATATAGGTACGACGCATTTTATTGGGATTGCTATGACTAGCGTTTTTATAGCATACATCTCAAACAATGAGCTGAGGCTTAACGCTGAGTCAAGTAAACGGATCGATAATTGATTCATTTCACCTAAGTTAAGCGTTTACCAATCCACGAACGTCCTTCAAAGCAAGATAAAGAAACCAAACGCGTATTGGGAGTACATATATATGTTTATATCTAGTCAAACTTGTAGTTTTTTTGCCATACTTGAGTACCTGCGTGATCGTTCCAGTTGAGGAATTTGCTCGAAATAAACAGTGCTGGGAGTAAATGGGTTTTTGCTAAAACAACAAGAGAAAAACTTTCCGCAATTGGTGTCCCAGAAACCTCGAAAGCTCGTAGTCATCGTCGATGACCAACACAGCTGGCACCTGCAAACGTGAACCTGTCCAGTTTTGTTATCTTAGGTGGACCCTGCACCCCCTCGTCAGGAATACCGACAATCGTAGCAACAACGATCAGCCGGGTGAGGGGCCCACAGGGCAAACCGCATGCCAGTCGCTTACCGATGGACTGGAGTTGCAATCGCACTCGTTGTCGTCGCCAGTTCACTTACACCCGTGCGGTACTTACTGTGAATAAACTCGATTTTACGTAACAACAAAAAAAAAATTAACGCTGGCCGACTGATGAAACCGGCCTACACGATCGAACAGTTGGTCGTACTGGACGTACCGGAGGGTGCGTTTATGGACCTGACAAGCAGAAGTGTGATCGACCGAAGTAAACCCAGAGACGGATTGATCCCAATAGTAGTTGGGAACCATGTATGATGCGGTTGTAGTTTGTAGTCTGTGCACCCACCCCACGGAGAGTGAAAGGAACTGGGTGGGAATGTCTGAATGTCGTTCGTGGTTGGAAGAACGTTCGATCTAATCCCGTCAGTTCAACCTTTGCAGCTAGCAGTAGCAGCACATGTGCAAACGAGGTCGTGTTTTTCAACATTTAAAATAACGAAGGAATTTAGTTTTAGGCTCGCATGATACATACGCAAACACATGGGCTTTCATCATTAAGACATCCAATATCGTGTCAATAATTTGTATTGTGAGAGTACACAAGGAGGCAAATGTGTCCCGCTACCCCTCGGGGTACATCTCAATGACCTTTGAGAGAGCACTGGTCAAGATGGTGGGATTTATTTATTCTTATTGCAACAGCCACGTGACCGACATGGCAAGACAGTCAAGACGTTGCGTAACCTGTAGCACGACTGCGACATCACCATTTTTGTTTTTTGTTTTTCGAAAGACGGGGAAAATCGAGCGATCGTTCCATCGATTAGCTTAATGAGGAGAAGGTTCCTTCGCCTTTCACGATTCTGCAGAAGACCTTCGGCATCACTGTCACACAACCACCATGCCATGTCGAACAAAGTAGGCTATTATCGAGCACCTGCACCGTGGTTGAAATCAATATCGATACGAAGTGGTGAATAGAAGATGAAAAAACGAACCGATCATATGAGTTTATGGTGAATGTTTACTTTCGCTTAGCCGGCAGCGTTATTTAGATGTTGATGAAGAATTGTTTTTGCTACTGCAACTGTTTAGTTAGTGATTGATGAAATCTTTTGCCGTAGCACGTAATCAGCATAAAATTGAGCCATGATACCATGATTTTTCTAATGGATTTGCACGTATTTATCAAAAAAAAAACTTTCAAAA